>NW_021145095.1:211487-407087 GCF_900634775.1 Gouania willdenowi
GGAAGTGAAGGTTCCTCTGGAAACTGAGTGTTTAGTGAAGCTGAAGGAGTTTAAAAATAGACTTTTAGAGTAACCGCTGCTTTCACATCCAGTCATGATGTCTTTCTAACAAATTCTGATAAAATAAGTCAAACAAGTGCAGAATTCTTTAGTTTGAGATTGTTTCTACATTAATAAGGCTTTTTATTTAAATGTAGTGTTGTATCAACATCTGAGACAGTGAAAGAGTTCCTGTTTTGGTTCTAGAAGGATATGAATTATTCCCAATGAACAGCACTGATTGAAAGGGGGCGGAGTCTCCCTGTATGTGGACTCAGAGTGGAGGTGTGTCCAGGTTAATCACATGTCTAAGTGTAGAAATGAATATAATATAAAGTTGTATATACAGAACACCAGGGTGGTGCATTGACACACTGAAGAACACATTAGCTGACATGTTTCATAACTCTGATGATTCAATAAAATACAAAGTGTTTGGAGTGACTTCATTATTAATATTATGAATCCAAACAGACACATAAAGACTTGTGATGTTATACATCCAATGTACAGCTGTGGCCTGTTCTTAGTCATTCTAAAGCCAAGCAGAGTCACATTAGACACTGACAGATCCATCATTATGTAACCCCTGTTACAAATTGATACATAAGGAAAACACTATAAACATTTTTAATATTAATAATTAATAAATAAAATCATAATTAAATTCATTAAACATTTGATTAAAATTATTAAAAGGCATAATACAAAAAATAAATAAATGATAATAGCATAAATAGTTTATTAGATTTGCAATTTAAGAGGAAAATACAATTGTTAATGTTATGGTGTCAATAAAGTTTTTAAAAGAGAGAGGCCACACCTAGCAAGCTCTGCCTTTCCTCAGATACACGTGGTTCAGCACGTGACATAGCAGTCAGAGCGCAGCAGGCTAAGCAGAGAAGCTAAAAGCTAAGCTAAACTGCGGTGAATACACCAAAAAGCTGGGAAAACGAGCTTTGCTCAATTCCAAACAGAGGATTGGTATTTGTAGAGGATTACACCTTATTGAGAAGAATTTTGGTGAGTTTTCTTTTATATTGGAGACAATTTTCACCATGTGTCTGATTTCACCTCGCGCTGCAGGAATAATGAAAAAATGTATGTTTCCTGTATTGTTATTTGACACTGTTTATGCACTTTATTTTGTAATTAATGAGTATTTTGTTTAAAGTATGACATGGTGTTCTGAATCTTAGTGGCTTAGCTCAGACAGCAGCCGCCATTTTGTGATTTAGTTTTGAATAGAAACCTCTGTATCTTTATGGAGCGAATTTATTTTTGTACTTACTTAAAGGGGACATATCGTGGTTTTAAATCCTTTTTTTTTTACATATAAATCATACAGTTTTGGTCTATATAAAGCGGAACTGCAATGCTTGGGTCTGAATTCCTCATTATTATAGCTCCACATGCCCCTTTTCTACCCCTTTTCTGATCTGCTTCTGAGAGCAACTCGTTTTGGTGCTGTCTCTTTAAATGCAAATGAGACACTTCATACCCCGCCCCCTCTTCAGGTGACACTCGGTTCAACTCCACCCTGCTCGGCCATTTTTGTAGTTTGATAGAAGAGATACGGCTATGTAGCGGCGCATAAACTTTTTATTCAGAGGTTATTTACAAAATGTCAACAACAGAAGTCTTGTCCATCCAGCCTTACATGTTCCAGCCAGAGTCTGACTCGGCGGAGCGAGAGGAAAATGAAGATGATGAACCTGCAGAACCCTAACAAGTGAGCTAACACAAGCACCGAGCTAACGCTAGCGCCAAGCTAACGTCACGAAATGCATTTTAATAGTCTTTTCGGAGAAAAAAGGCAAAATGAAATGACTAATGAAAACTTTAGACTTAAATTAAATCACGTAGGCCATATCATCAAGGATCTAAAACGAGCACATAGCGCTAACATATGAAGACGGTACAACTGCTAATGCTAATGAGGTGTATTGACTGTTTCACATGTGTAGGAAATTAAATCATCTAAATTGAACTTTGACTGAGAAACTGTACTAGCCTCAGCATTGAGGTCAGAAGGTCTCCCTCCCTCTGTGAAGTGCAAATGTGGACCAAGGGGGGACCCTTTCTCCTTCCTGGCCAAGCAAAGGAACAGTAGGATCAAAGAACAGGTTCGTTCCTGTTCTCACCTCTTTGTTACATTAAACAATCAATCAGTGTTTACTTGCTAAGTTTTCAAACTCTGGGCTCCGACCCCATGCGGAGCCCAGGGGATTTTATTACCCCCAAAGGTGACTCAGGATGTTGGAAGTATACCAGCTGTTTGTTTCCCCCTCAAAATGAGATCAAAGAATATGTATTTGTTTGAAAAGTCACAAATGAAGGATTATTGGAATGGTTCTTGCAGAAATCTAGATTGCAAATATAGTTTGTCCAATGCCACTCTTCAGATAATTCAAGAACCAACAGAATGTTCTCATTCGTATAACCCATTGTCAACTACCCTTATCCTCCTACAAGTGTTATTTGTTCTATGCAATATACCTCTTCACTTCAAGCTGAGTATAAGATGTCAACAGATGGCTTTAGACATAGGGGGTTTGTGACCCCCGCCATTTATCTCTGTAACTCGACTGTTAGATGTTGATTGACTTGTGAACCCTGAAAGTTACTTGTTCCCAGGTTGGTACTTCCTTCATTTGTTGAGGTGTAAAAGTTTGTGGCCTTCTTTCTTTGTTCTAAGGCTAAAGCCTTAGACTCCTCCCGTTGGTCTCAAGTCAGGCCTTTTTTGGCTAAGATTCTTCAGAGTAAATCTGACCCCAACTGCTCTCACAGGGCTTCTGCCTCAGCCCTGCTTTTTTGATTCTGCTTGTGTTAATAAACTTTGTATTATTATGCAAGCCAGTTTCTACGATCGCTTTTTTCCACACTACATCTTTTTCATCGTTCACATCTCCACCTGGGGAATCCACGACATTAACAAAACAATGACAGGGACGTCTTATCATCACACTTTTTAGCGTTCTTTACAGCTTACCGAAGTGCTCTGTTCGTCGTCTCCAAAGATAGAAGGAATTGAACCCTCAATCAGACAAAGTCTTTCGGCAAATCCTTCTTTATACTGGCGGAGGTTGATGAAGCAGTCATCCTTGAAGTGCTTTGCGCACTCAAATATGACCGTGAAAAATAAAACTCAACCAGGCACTTCGAAAAGGTTCTGATGCTGGGAGACGGTGTAATGAAGTGTGTGGGTTACTACATCCAACAACCCAACATTTTGACTTATCCTCTCGTAACTTCAGCATCCTGGAGCTTGGACTACAAAATCACAGTGAGAAATAAAAATGGCTGATTGCTCGAAGTGTTGGACCTGGAGTCGATGTCTTAATTTGGCAGTTCCGCTGCAAATACTGTGACGTAATAGTTAAAAAAACGTAATAGAAAAATCGAAACAGATTGAAAAATATGACCAAAACAGAATATAAAGATATCTACGGAGCACCTGAAGAGACTAATTTGATTTTTTCTGTACTTCTAAGCAATCTAAATATACAACAAAATGCATTTAAGGGCTAAAAAAGTGGATTTAGCATGATATGTCCCCTTTAATAACAAACAGCTTGAGAATACTTTTGGCTTAATGGACAGCATGTGTGAGTGAGTTCTGTAGTGTGGCTTGTTTAGGTGAAGATCTGGGTTAGGACGTTGGATTACTATTGCAACAACACATCCTCAATAGGATAAAACTAACCTGTCTCAACCTGGTTAGTTTTAGTTTAGTTTTCATTCTGCTTTACTTCTGAGAAGTATTATGACTCCTAAAAACAGTAGTTTAATAAATTAGTTGTCAAATAAACATATATGGACACAGGAGATATTGTAACTTCCTATAATATAAAAATCTAAAATAGAAATGTTGATATAACTTAAATTTCAATAGATTTCCCAGGCCTACTGTCCACATATGTCATGACCTTTTGAAATGAAAACACAAATCTGTGTGGTTGCCTCACATTTACCTGCCATAAGATGAAATTAATTATAGTTTGTATAAATTGATCATTGTCAAAAAAAAAATGGAATTTATTTCAGTGGTAAACTTGACCATTCTATTGTTTCCAGGTGTGACCCCTAAAAATGGTCGGTTTGGGGACAAACATCAAGCCCCTTCGCAGGATAACTTTGAAGGAGGAGAGCTGACTTGAGAAATGATTAATACTCATTGCAACAGGCTGGATATGTATCACTGCTCCTGAATAGATGTGATGCTGAGCTGCTCGATGCCATTTGTGCAGTTTCAGCTGTGCTGGAACAGAGAGACGTCTCATACCTGCAGGACTGTAGACCTCTAGGACCGCTCAGCTCGCGGCCCTGGATATTAGCATTAAATGTAGCGATAGCATGTTACTGAAACCTATGTGAAATATGCATATTTTCAACTAGATTAATTTATATGGTAAAAACTGTTCTGAAAAGATGAAAAAGTGGTAGACATTAAAAGGAACAGGGTGAACCCCTACATTGTGATTTTCTCTGTAAGACTGAAATGTATCCAGTATGTTTTGTTAAAAGTGATTAGGTTCCCGGCTTAACGGGTCCCTTAACATATGTGAGAACCGGACCTCTCGTCGGTTCCTTTCTGGGCCCCCAGGGTTCTGAGGTGTGCGCCTTCAGAGATGAACTTGAGTAACTTCCCAGTAGATGGTGCTAGAGGTCTGATTTTTTGATATGTTATAGAGTTTATTGAGACCTTTTCAACGATGTAAAGCACAAGTTTGTGGCATCTTCCTATCAAAAGTTATTGACCATTTGGTCTAAAAAAAAATGGCTGCCAGTAAAAAGTGCTGACAGGAAAATCTGGAAAAACTGTTATAACTCAGGAACGCAAAGTGCTATAGAGATGGGGTCAACTGTTCCTATATCGGCTTAACGGGCCCCTTAACATATGTGAGAACCGGACCTCTCGTCGGTTCCTTTCTGGGCCCCCAGGGGTCTGAGGTGTGCGCCTTCAGAGATGAACTTGAGTAACTTCCCAGTAGATGGTGCTAGAGGTCTGATTTTTTGATATGTTATAGAGTTTATTGAGACCTTTCCAAAGGTGTAAAGCACAAGTCTGTGGCACATACACAAGCTGAGATACACCTCATCAGTGGAATTTCAGATTTTCTTCTCTTGCCTAATTCGCCACTAGAAGGCGCTGGAGGTCTGATTTTTTTTGATATGTTTTAGAGCTCATTGAGACCTTTTCAACGATGTAAAGCACAAGTTTGTGGCATCTTCCTATCAAAAGTTATTGACCATTTGGTCTGAAAAAAAAGGGCTGCCAGTAAAAAGTGCTGACAGGAAAATCTGGAAAATTGGTTATAATTCAGGAACGCAAAGTGTTATCAAGATGGGATCAACTGTTCCTATATCGACTTAACGGGCCCCTTAACATATGTGAGAACCGGACCTCTCGTCGGTTCCTTTCTGGGCCCCCAGGGGTCTGAGGTGTGCGCCTTCAGAGATGAACTTGAGTAACTTCCCAGTAGATGGTGCTAGAGGTCTGATTTTTTGATATGTTATAGAGTTTATTGAGACCTTTCCAAAGGTGTAAAGCACAAGTCTGTGGCACATAAACAAGCTGAGATACACCTCATCAGTGGAATTTCACATTTTCTTCTCTTGCCTAATTCGCCACTAGAAGGCGCTGGAGGTCTGATTTTTTGATATGTTTTAGAGCTCATTGAGACCTTTTCAACGATGTAAAGCACAAGTTTGTGGCATCTTCCTATCAAAAGTTATTGACCATTTGGTCTAAAAAAAAAAATGGCTGCCAGTAAAAAGTGCTGACAGGAAAATCTGGGAAAATGGTTATAATTCAGGAACGCAAAGTGCTATAGAGATGGGGTCAACTGTTCCTATATCGGCTTAACGGGACCCTTAACATATGTGAGAACCGGACCTCTCGTCGGTTCCTTTCTGGGCCCCCAGGGGTCTGAGGTGTGCGCCTTCAGAGATGAACTTGAGTAACTTCCCAGTAGATGGTGCTAGAGGTCTGATTTTTTGATATGTTATAGAGTTTATTGAGACCTTTCCAAAGGTGTAAAGCACAAGTCTGTAGCACATACACAAGCTGAGATACACCTCATCAGTGGAATTTCAGATTTTCTTCTCTTGCCTAATTCGCCACTAGAAGGCGCTGGAGGTCTGATTTTTTTTGATATGTTTTAGAGCTCATTGAGACCTTTTCAACGATGTAAAGCACAAGTTTGTGGCATCTTCCTATCAAAAGTTATTGACCATTTGGTCTAAAAAAAAAAATGGCTGCCAGTAAAAAGTGCTGACAGGAAAATCTGGGAAAATGGTTATAATTCAGGAACGCAAAGTGCTATAGAGATGGGGTCAACTGTTCCTATATCGGCTTAACGGGCCCCTTAACATATGTGAGAACCGGACCTCTCGTCGGTTCCTTTCTGGGCCCCCAGGGGTCTGAGGTGTGCGCCTTCAGAGATGAACTTGAGTAACTTCCCAGTAGATGGTGCTAGAGGTCTGATTTTTTGATATGTTATAGAGTTTATTGAGACCTTTCCAAAGGTGTAAAGCACAAGTCTGTGGCACATACACAAGCTGAGATACACCTCATCAGTGGAATTTCAGATTTTCTTCTCTTGCCTAATTCGCCACTAGAAGGCGCTGGAGGTCTGATTTTTTTTGATATGTTTTAGAGCACATTGAGACCTTTTCAACGATGTAAAGCACAAGTTTGTGGCATCTTCCTATCAAAAGTTATTGACCATTTGGTCTAAAAAAAAATGGCTGCCAGTAAAAAGTGCTGACAGGAAAATCTGGAAAAAACTGTTATAACTCAGGAACGCAAAGTGCTATAGAGATGGGGTCAACTGTTCCTATATCGGCTTAACGGGCCCCTTAACATATGTGAGAACCGGACCTCTCGTCGGTTCCTTTCCGGGCCCCCAGGGGTCTGAGGTGTGGGCCTTCAGAGATGAACTTGAGTAACTTCCCAGTAGATGGTGCTAGAGGTCTGATTTTTTGATATGTTATAGAGTTTATTGAGACCTTTCCAAAGGTGTAAAGCACAAGTCTGTGGCCCATACACAAGCTGAGATACACCTCATCAGTGGAATTTCAGATTTTCTTCTCTTGCCTAATTCGCCACTAGAAGGCGCTGGAGGTCTGATTTCTTTTAATATGTTTTAGAGCTCATTGAGACCTTTTCAACGATGTAAAGCACAAGTTTGTGGCATCTTCCTATCAAAAGTTATTGACCATTTGGTCTGAAAAAAAAAGGGCTGCCAGTAAAAAGTGCTGACAGGAAAATCTGGAAAATTGGTTATAATTCAGGAACGCAAAGTGTTATCAAGATGGGATCAACTGTTCCTATATCGACTTAACGGGCCCCTTAACATATGTGAGAACCGGACCTCTCGTCGGTTCCTTTCTGGGCCCCCAGGGGTCTGAGGTGTGCGCCTTCAGAGATGAACTTGAGTAACTTCCCAGTAGATGGTGCTAGAGGTCTGATTTTTTGGTATGTTATAGAGTTTATTGAGACCTTTCCAAAGGTGTAAAGCACAAGTCTGTGGCACATAAACAAGCTGAGATACACCTCATCAGTGGAATTTCACATTTTCTTCTCTTGCCTAATTCGCCACTAGAAGGCGCTGGAGGTCTGATTTTTTGATATGTTTTAGAGCTCATTGAGACCTTTTCAACGATGTAAAGCACAAGTTTGTGGCATCTTCCTATCAAAAGTTATTGACCATTTGGTCTAAAAAAAAAAATGGCTGCCAGTAAAAAGTGCTGACAGGAAAATCTGGGAAAATGGTTATAATTCAGGAACGCAAAGTGCTATAGAGATGGGGTCAACTGTTCCTATATCGGCTTAACGGGACCCTTAACATATGTGAGAACCGGACCTCTCGTCGGTTCCTTTCTGGGCCCCCAGGGGTCTGAGGTGTGCGCCTTCAGAGATGAACTTGAGTAACTTCCCAGTAGATGGTGCTAGAGGTCTGATTCTTTGATATGTTATAGAGTTTATTGAGACCTTTCCAAAGGTGTAAAGCACAAGTCTGTAGCACATACACAAGCTGAGATACACCTCATCAGTGGAATTTCAGATTTTCTTCTCTTGCCTAATTCGCCACTAGAAGGCGCTGGAGGTCTGATTTTTTTGATATGTTTTAGAGCTCATTGAGACCTTTTCAACGATGTAAAGCACAAGTTTGTGGCATCTTCCTATCAAAAGTTATTGACCATTTGGTCTAAAAAAAAATGGCTGCCAGTAAAAAGTGCTGACAGGAAAATCTGGAAAATTGGTTATAATTCAGGAACGCAAAGTGTTATAGAGATAGGGTCAACTGTTCCTATATCGGCTTAACGGGCCCCTTAACATATGTGAGAACCGGACCTCTCGTCGGTTCCTTTCTGGGCCCCCAGGGGTCTGAGGTGTGCGCCTTCAGAGATGAACTTGAGTAACTTCCCAGTAGATGGTGCTAGAGGTCTGATTTTTTGATATGTTATAGAGTTTATTGAGACCTTTCCAAAGGTGTAAAGCACAAGTCTGTAGCACATACACAAGCTGAGATACACCTAATCAGTGGAATTTCACATTTTCTTCTCTTGCCTAATTCGCCACTAGAAGGCGCTGGAGGTCTGATTTTTTTGATATGTTTTAGAGCTCATTGAGACCTTTTCAACGATGTAAAGCACAAGTTTGTGGCATCTTCCTATCAAAAGTTATTGACCATTTGGTCTGAAAAAAAAAGGGCTGCCAGTAAAAAGTGCTGACAGGAAAATCTGGAAAATTGGTTATAATTCAGGAACGCAAAGTGTTATCAAGATGGGATCAACTGTTCCTATATCGACTTAACGGGCCCCTTAACATATGTGAGAACCGGACCTCTCGTCGGTTCCTTTCTGGGCCCCCAGGGGTCTGAGGTGTGCGCCTTCAGAGATGAACTTGAGTAACTTCCCAGTAGATGGTGCTAGAGGTCTGATTTTTTGATATGTTATAGAGTTTATTGAGACCTTTCCAAAGGTGTAAAGCACAAGTCTGTGGCACATAAACAAGCTGAGATACACCTCATCAGTGGAATTTCACATTTTCTTCTCTTGCCTAATTCGCCACTAGAAGGCGCTGGAGGTCTGATTTTTTGATATGTTTTAGAGCTCATTGAGACCTTTTCAACGATGTAAAGCACAAGTTTGTGGCATCTTCCTATCAAAAGTTATTGACCATTTGGTCTAAAAAAAAAAATGGCTGCCAGTAAAAAGTGCTGACAGGAAAATCTGGGAAAATGGTTATAATTCAGGAACGCAAAGTGCTATAGAGATGGGGTCAACTGTTCCTATATCGGCTTAACGGGACCCTTAACATATGTGAGAACCGGACCTCTCGTCGGTTCCTTTCTGGGCCCCCAGGGGTCTGAGGTGTGCGCCTTCAGAGATGAACTTGAGTAACTTCCCAGTAGATGGTGCTAGAGGTCTGATTTTTTGATATGTTATAGAGTTTATTGAGACCTTTCCAAAGGTGTAAAGCACAAGTCTGTAGCACATACACAAGCTGAGATACACCTCATCAGTGGAATTTCAGATTTTCTTCTCTTGCCTAATTCGCCACTAGAAGGCGCTGGAGGTCTGATTTTTTTGATATGTTTTAGAGCTCATTGAGACCTTTTCAACGATGTAAAGCACAAGTTTGTGGCATCTTCCTATCAAAAGTTATTGACCATTTGGTCTAAAAAAAAATGGCTGCCAGTAAAAAGTGCTGACAGGAAAATCTGGAAAATTGGTTATAATTCAGGAACGCAAAGTGCTATAGAGATGGGGTCAACTGTTCCTATATCGGCTTAACGGGCCCCTTAACATATGTGAGAACCGGACCTCTCGTCGGTTCCTTTCTGGGCCCCCAGGGGTCTGAGGTGTGCGCCTTCAGAGATGAACTTGAGTAACTTCCCAGTAGATGGTGCTAGAGGTCTGATTCTTTGATATGTTATAGAGTTTATTGAGACCTTTCCAAAGGTGTAAAGCACAAGTCTGTAGCACATACACAAGCTGAGATACACCTCATCAGTGGAATTTCACATTTTCTTCTCTTGCCTAATTCGCCACTAGAAGGCGCTGGAGGTCTGATTTCTTTTAATATGTTTTAGAGCTCATTGAGACCTTTTCAACGATGTAAAGCACAAGTTTGTGGCATCTTCCTATCAAAAGTTATTGACCATTTGGTCTAAAAAAAAATGGCTGCCAGTAAAAAGTGCTGACAGGAAAATCTGGAAAATTGGTTATAATTCAGGAACGCAAAGTGTTATCGAGATGGGGTCAACTGTTCCTATATCGACTTAACGGGCCCCTTAACATATGTGAGAACCGGACCTCTCGTCGGTTCCTTTTCGGGCCCCCAGGGGTCTGAGGTGTGGGCCTTCAGAGATGAACTTGAGTAACTTCCCAGTAGATGGTGCTAGAGGTCTGATTATTTGATATGTTATAGAGTTTATTGAGACCTTTTCAAAGGTGTAAAGCACAAGTCTGTGGCACATACACAAGCTGAGATACACCTCATCAGTGGAATTTCACATTTTCTTCTCTTGCCTAATTCGCCACTAGAAGGCGCTGGAGGTCTGATTTTTTGATATGTTTTAGAGCTCATTGAGACCTTTTCAACGATGTAAAGCACAAGTTTGTGGCATCTTCCTATCAAAAGTTATTGACCATTTGGTCTAAAAAAAAAAATGGCTGCCAGTAAAAAGTGCTGACAGGAAAATCTGGGAAAATGGTTATAATTCAGGAACGCAAAGTGCTATAGAGATGGGGTCAACTGTTCCTATATCGGCTTAACGGGACCCTTAACATATGTGAGAACCGGACCTCTCGTCGGTTCCTTTCTGGGCCCCCAGGGGTCTGAGGTGTGCGCCTTCAGAGATGAACTTGAGTAACTTCCCAGTAGATGGTGCTAGAGGTCTGATTTTTTGATATGTTATAGAGTTTATTGAGACCTTTCCAAAGGTGTAAAGCACAAGTCTGTAGCACATACACAAGCTGAGATACACCTCATCAGTGGAATTTCAGATTTTCTTCTCTTGCCTAATTCGCCACTAGAAGGCGCTGGAGGTCTGATTTTTTTAATATGTTTTAGAGCTCATTGAGACCTTTTCAACGATGTAAAGCACAAGTTTGTGGCATCTTCCTATCAAAAGTTATTGACCATTTGGTCTAAAAAAAAATGGCTGCCAGTAAAAAGTGCTGACAGGAAAATCTGGAAAATTGGTTATAATTCAGGAACGCAAAGTGCTATAGAGATGGGGTCAACTGTTCCTATATCGGCTTAACGGGCCCCTTAACATATGTGAGAACCGGACCTCTCGTCGGTTCCTTTCTGGGCCCCCAGGGGTCTGAGGTGTGCGCCTTCAGAGATGAACTTGAGTAACTTCCCAGTAGATGGTGCTAGAGGTCTGATTCTTTGATATGTTATAGAGTTTATTGAGACCTTTCCAAAGGTGTAAAGCACAAGTCTGTAGCACATACACAAGCTGAGATACACCTCATCAGTGGAATTTCACATTTTCTTCTCTTGCCTAATTCGCCACTAGAAGGCGCTGGAGGTCTGATTTCTTTTAATATGTTTTAGAGCTCATTGAGACCTTTTCAACGATGTAAAGCACAAGTTTGTGGCATCTTCCTATCAAAAGTTATTGACCATTTGGTCTAAAAAAAAATGGCTGCCAGTAAAAAGTGCTGACAGGAAAATCTGGAAAATTGGTTATAATTCAGGAACGCAAAGTGTTATCGAGATGGGGTCAACTGTTCCTATATCGACTTAACGGGCCCCTTAACATATGTGAGAACCGGACCTCTCGTCGGTTCCTTTTCGGGCCCCCAGGGGTCTGAGGTGTGGGCCTTCAGAGATGAACTTGAGTAACTTCCCAGTAGATGGTGCTAGAGGTCTGATTATTTGATATGTTATAGAGTTTATTGAGACCTTTTCAAAGGTGTAAAGCACAAGTCTGTGGCACATACACAAGCTGAGATACACCTCATCAGTGGAATTTCACATTTTCTTCTCTTGCCTAATTCGCCACTAAAGGCGATGTTATAGAGTTTATTGAGACCTTTTCAACGATGTAAAGCAACGATGTAAATGTAAACCTAACTAATTTGATCCTAATCTTAAAACTAATTTAATGACATTATTAAAAAAATAAAAAACAATAATGAAAAATAAAAACCTTTTAAAAAAACAATAATTAAAAAAATATAAAAAGTGTAATATAGTTATACTTACCTTAAATATCCCCCCCTTTTCATTTTTTTTATATATTTGTGTACACGGTATACTTACCCTGGGTTAGATTGACAGCCTGAGGCCAAAACAAAATGTGTCCACTTGACACTTTGCCCTCTGTCTCTCTCTCCTGATTGGCTGCCGGTTTTGGAGGGAGGCCAGCTGCACCTGTTATGAGCTGGGAGGTTCCCACAGAGCTCACTCTGCCTCAGACCAAGCGACATCTGCAGTTGTAGACCTGCAAAACATAGAGAAATCACTGTTTATCCATCTTTTTTGTTATAATTGTGTATCTTAAGCCTGATGAAGACCTTATTATAGGTTGAAACGTTGCAGCAACCAGATACACATTTGTTTTAATAAGATTTTTTGTTTTTTTTGTTGTTTTTCTTGTCTGTTTGTCTTTTTCTTTTTTTGTCCTTTTCTGTGGGGTTTTTGTTTTGTTAGTTTGTTTTAAAAAAAATCTAAAAAAAACCAAAAAAAATTATAAAAAAATTAAAAAAAACAAAAAAATTGTTAAAAAATTTTTAGAAAAAAATACTTACCAAAATGGGTGAATGGGCGGTAGTCCATTATGGGAAGAGGGCCAGACCTCTCCACCAACGCGGCTGGGACAGGGGACCTGGGGGTCGAGTGTACGACCGGGGGATGGACCGTGCACCGCCCAATCCTCACAGAGGAAGGGCACACTTCCCCCATCCTAACCAGCCAGTGCCTCCCCACGGCTCAGAGCGAGCCCCCCGACCCCAGAAACGCTCCTATATTTTATACAGAGCAGCCTCCTCAATAAAGGACTTACCTTTGTCCCCACGATTGGGTTAAATAAAGATTTGAAAATCCAACTCCAATTAGTCCTGCAAAACTATCATAGAAAAATTAAATTAGCAACCTATTTTGGAAAAGAAAAACAAAAAGAAACGCCAAAATTCACACTTACCTCAGATTGGACTCCACCGGATGATAAATTACCCCCGAGATCAATACTCTGATCAGGAAGGATAAAGGGGATCTAGAACGACACTTCCTGTCCCAAAAGGAGAGAGAAAACCTCTCAAAGGAGAAAATGTTGGCCCTAAAAGAATTAATAAAAAATAAAAGCATAGTGATTAAAAAAGCTGATAAAGGCAGTGCTGTAGTGATTTTAAGTAGAGATCAATATGTATATGAAGCAAATCATCAATTGGAGGACACCACCTATTATAAAAAATTAAAAGCACCAATTTATTTAGAAACAATACCAAAAGTTAGCCAGATTGTTGATAGATTGTACAAAAAAAAAAGATTATTAATGGAAAACAAAAACTATATTTAAAGGGGAATGGAGAACCAAGAATGAGGAGATTTTATATTCTACTAAAAATTCATAAAGACCCTCTCAAATGGACGGTACCATCATGAATTCCTCCAGGGAGACCAATCGTCTCGGATTGTAGTAGTGATACCTATGGGACGGCAGAATTTGTAGAGCATTATTTAAATCCTCTCTCCATTAAACATCCCTCTTACACTAAAGATACTTACCACTTCATTAATATGGTTAGAAAACTAAATCCCCCCAAAAATTCCTTCTTCTTCTTCACCATCGACATAGACAGCCTCTACACAAACATAGACACTGAATCAGGACTAAAAGCTGTGAAAAAGATATTCCAAAAATACCCACAAGAGGGCAGACCAGACCAAGAAATCTTAGAATTGCTGAAGATTAATTTGACAAGGAATGATTTCGAATTTAACCAAAAATACTACTTACAAGTTAAAGGTACAGCAATGGGGAAAAGGTTTGCTCCATCCTATGCAAATATTTTTATGGCTGATTGGGAAGAGATGACCCTGGAAAAATGTAAATATAAACCATTACATTACACAAGATATTTGGATGACATTTTTGGAATTTGGACACATACGAAAGAAGAATTTTTAAAATTTATAGAAACCTTAAACACCCACGACCCATCAATTAAATTAAAATATGAAATAAATGACAAATCTATTGACTTTCTGGACACTACGGTATATAAGGGGGAGGATCTTGGACTTACCTGTACCTTAAATATTAAGGTTTTCTTTAAAGAAACAGACACGCATGCACTGCTTTATAAGTCAAGTTTCCATCCTAAGCACACATATAAAGGGTTAATTAAATCACAGCTGATCAGATTCAGTAGAATTTGTACAAAACAAGAGGACTTCTGGGTGGCAGTTAAAATTTTATTTAAAACATTACAAACAAGAGGATATTCAAGAACATTTTTAAGACACTGCCTGAAAACATTTCAAAATAAAAAATCAGACTGTACAGAGAAACAAAAAATACCTTTAATCACCACATATTCTTCAATTGGAAAAATGATCAATCACAAAATTAAAAAAAATTATAGAAACATTATATCAGAACAAGGTCTCTTACAAAATCAGGGTTAGGGTTAGTCATCTCGGCCTACAGGAGAAACAAAAGTCTCAATGATTATTTAGTTAAAGCAAAACTCCCAGACTTACAGAAACACATGAAGAAAAATATGTTCTCAGATAATTTTGTGAAACTTACCTTTGTCCAGAATGAAACAAATAAACAAATTTTTAAAATTCCTCAAAGTTTTAACGTACACACAGAGAACTGTGTATATTTAATTTTCTGTTCAAGATGTGGAAAACAATATGTTGGAGAAACAGGGAAGTCAATTACAAACAGATTACACCAACATAAATATAATATAAAAAATAAAAAAAATACTCACCTTCCGCTGGTCAAACACTTCCTTATCCATGGATGGCATTCCATCAGGGTCTCTGGGATCCAAAAAAATCTCCTTTGGACGGATCCTGAAAGGAAAAAAACAGAAAGACAATGATACATCGATGAGACACAAAAGGCGAGCAGGGTTTAAATATCACTCGCTATTAGGGATGTACAGTAAAAACTTAAACCGAACTAACTTGATTTTAATCCTAAAACCTAACTATATCCTAAATTTAACTAATTTGATTCTAATCCTAAACCTAACCATATCCTAAACCTAACTAATTTGACTCTGATCCTAAACCTAACCATATCCTAAACCTAACTAATTTGACTCTAATCCTAAACCTAACCATATCCTAAACCTAACTAATTTGACTCTAATCCTAAACCTAACCATATCCTAAACCTAACTAATTTGACTCTAATCCTAAACCTAACCATATCCTAAACCTAACTAATTTGACTCTAATCCTAAACCTAACCATATCCTAAACCTAACTAATTTGATTCTAATCCTAAACCTAACTAATTTGATTCTAATCCTAAACCTAACTAATTTGACTCTAATCCTAAACCTAACCATATCCTAAACCTAACTAATTTGACTCTAATCCTAAACCTAACCATATCCTAAACCTAACTAACTAATTTGATTCTAATCCTAAACCTAACCATATCCTAAACCTAACTAACTAATTTGATTCTAATCCTAAACATAATTAATTTGATTCTAATCCTAAACCTAACCATATCCTAAACCTAACTAACTAATTTGATTCTAATCCTAAACCTAACCATATCCTAAACCTAACTAACTAAGTTGACTCTAATCCTAAACCTAACCATATCCTAAAACCTAACTAATTTGATTCTAATCCTAAACCTAACCATATCCTAAACCTAACTAACTAATTTGATTCTAATCCTAAACCTAACCATATCCTAAAACCTAACTAACTAAGTTGACTCTAATCCTAAACCTAACCATATCCTAAAACCTAACTAATTTGATTCTAATCCTAAACCTAACCATATCCTAAACCTAACTATCTAATTTGATTCTAATCCTAAACCTAACCATATCCTAAACCTAACTAACTAATTTGACTCTAATCCTAAACCTAACCATATCCTAAATTTAACTAATTTGATTCTAATCCTAAACCTAACCATATCCTAAACCTAACTAACTAAGTTGACTCTAATCCTAAACCTAACCATATCCTAAAACCTAACTAATTTGATTCTAATCCTAAACCTAACCATATCCTAAACCTAACTATCTAATTTGATTCTAATCCTAAACCTAACCATATCCTAAACCTAACTAACTAATTTGACTCTAATCCTAAACCTAACCATATCCTAAATTTAACTAATTTGATTCTAATCCTAAACCTAACCATATCCTAAACCTAACTAATTTGACTCTAATCCTAAACCTAACCATATCCTAAACCTAACTAACTAATTTGACTCTAATCCTAAACCTAACCATATCCTAAACCTAACTAACTAATTTGATTCTAATCCTAAACCTAACAATACCCTAAAACCTAACTAATTTGATTCTAATCCTAAACCTATCCATATCCTAAACCTAACTAATTTGATTCTAATCCTAAACCTAACCATATCCTAAACCTAACTATCTAATTTGATTCTAATCCTAAACCTAACCATATCCTAAACCTAACTAACTAATTTGACTCTAATCCTAAACCTAACCATATCCTAAATTTAACTAATTTGATTCTAATCCTAAACCTATCCATATCCTAAACCTAACTAATTTTATTCTAATCCTAAACCTAACCATATCCTAAACCTAACTAATTTTACTCTAATCCTAAACCTAACCATATCCTAAACCTAACTAATTTGATTCTAATCCTAAACCTAACTAATTTGATTCTAATCCTAAACCTAACTAATTTGACTCTAATCCTAAACCTAACCATATCCTAAACCTAACTAATTTGACTCTAATCCTAAACCTAACCATATCCTAAACCTAACTAATTTGACTCTAATCCTAAATCTAACCATATCCTAAACCTAACTAACTAATTTGACTCTAATCCTAAACCTAACCATATCCTAAACCTAACTAACTAATTTGATTCTAATCCTAAACCTAACCATATCCTAAACCTAACTAATTTGACTCTAATCCTAAACCTAACCATATCCTAAACCTAACTAATTTGACTCTAATCCTAAACCTAACCATATCCTAAACCTAACTAACTAAGTTGATTCTAATCCTAAACCTAACCATATCCTAAAACCTAACTAATTTGATTCTAATCCTAAACCTAACCATATCCTAAACCTAACTATCTAATTTGATTCTAATCCTAAACCTAACCATATCCTAAACCTAACTAACTAATTTGACTGTAATCGTAAACCTAACCATATCCTAAATTTAACTAATTTGATTCTAATCCTAAACCTATCCATATCCTAAACCTAACTAATTTGATTCTAATCCTAAACCTAACCATATCCTAAACCTAACTAATTTTACTCTAATCCTAAACCTAACCATATCCTAAACCTAACTAATTTGATTCTAATCCTAAACCTAACCATATCCTAAACCTAACTAACTAATTTGATTCTAATCCTAAACATAATTAATTTGATTCTAATCCTAAACCTAACCATATCCTAAACCTAACTAACTAATTTGATTCTAATCCTAAACCTAACCATATCCTAAACCTAACTAACTAAGTTGACTCTAATCCTAAACCTAACCATATCCTAAAACCTAACTAATTTGATTCTAATCCTAAACCTAACCATATCCTAAACCTAACTAACTAATTTGATTCTAATCCTAAACCTAACCATATCCTAAACCTAACTAACTAAGTTGACTCTAATCCTAAACCTAACCATATCCTAAAACCTAACTAATTTGATTCTAATCCTAAACCTAACTAATTTGATTCTAATCCTAAACTTAACTAATTTGACTCTAATCCTAAACCTAACCATATCCTAAACCTAACTAATTTGACTCTAATCCTAAACCTAACCATATCCTAAACCTAACCATATCCTAAACCTAACTAACTAATTTGATTCTAATCCTAAACCTAACCATACCCTAAAACCTAACTAATTTGATTCTAATCCTAAACCTAACCATATCCTAAACCTAACTATCTAATTTGATTCTAATCCTAAACCTAACCATATCCTAAACCTAACTAACTAATTTGACTCTAATCCTAAACCTAACCGCATCCTAAATTTAACTAATTTGATTCTAATCCTAAACCTATCCATATCCTAAACCTAACTAATTTGATTCTAATCCTAAACCTAACCATATCCTAAACCTAACTAATTTGACTCTAATCCTAAACCTAACCATATCCTAAACCTAACTAACTAATTTGACTCTAATCCTAAACCTAACCGCATCCTAAATTTAACTAATTTGATTCTAATCCTAAACCTATCCACATCCTAAACCTAACTAATTTGATTCTAATCCTAAACCTAACCATATCCTAAACCTAACTAATTTGACTCTAATCCTAAACCTAACCATATCCTAAACCTAACAAATTTGATTCTAATCCTAAACCTAACCATATCCTAAACCTAACTAATTTGATTCTAATCCTAAACCTAACTAATTTGACTCTAATCCTAAACCTAACTAATTTGACTCTAATCCTAAACCTAACCATATCCTAAACCTAACTAATTTGACTCTAATCCTAAACCTAACCATATCCTAAACCTAACTATCTAATTTGACTCTAATCCTAAACCTAACCATATCCTAAACCTAACTAATTTGATTCTAATCCTAAACCTAACCATATCCTAAACCTAACTAACTAATTTGACTCTAATCCTAAACCTAACCATATCCTAAACCTAACTAATTTGACTCTAATCCTAAACCTAACCATATCCTAAACCTAACTAACTAATTTGATTCTAGTCCTAAACCTAACCATATCCTAACCTTAACTAATTTGATCCTAATCTTAAAACTAATTTAATCACATTATTAAAAAAATATAAAACAATAATGAAAAATAAAAACCTTTTAAAAAAAAACAATAATTAAAAAAATATAAAAAGTGTAATATAGTTATACTTACCTTAAATATCCCCCCCCCCCCCCTTTTCATTTTTGTTATATATTTGTGTACACGGTATACTTACCCTGGGTTAGATTGACAGCCTGAGGCCAAAACAAAATGTGTCCACTTGACACTTTGCCCTCTGTCTCTCTCTCCTGATTGGCTGCCGGTTTTGGAGGGAGGCCACCTGCACCTGTTATGAGCTGGGAGGTTCCCACAGAGCTCACTCTGCCTCAGACCAAGCGACATCTGCAGTTGTAGACCTGCAAAACATAGAGAAATCACTGTTTATCCATCTTTTTTGCTATAATTGTGTATCTTAAGCCTGATGAAGACCTTATTATAGGTTGAAACGTTGCAGCAACCAGATACACATTTGTTTTAATAATATTTTTTGTTTTTTTTGTTGTTTTTCTTGTCTTTTTCTTTTTTTGTCCTTTTCTGTGGGGTTCTTGTTTTGTTAGTTTGTTTTAAAAAAAATCTAAAAAAAACCAAAAAAAATTAAAAAAAATTGTTAGAATAATTTTAGAAAAAAAATGGATGAATGGACGGTAGTCCATTATGGGAAGAGGGCCAGACCTCTCCACCAACACGGCTGGGACAGGGGACCTGGGGGTCGAGTGTACGACCGGGGGATAGACCGTGCACCGCCCAATCCTCACAGAGGAGGGGCACACTTCCCCCACCCTAACCCTAACCCTAACCCTAGCCTGAAGTGTTTATGGTGCGTGTTTTTGATGTCTCAGATGATGACTCTGCTTACTGATGACACATATGTTTTTGTTGCTATGCTGTGCTGATATTTTTACCATGTGTGTTTTTGCTACTAGTGATATATATATATATATATATATATATTCCATATTCATTGCCGTGATTGCCAATGATTTTAGTAGCTAAGGATATTTGATTTTATTGTGCATATGACCTTGTCTCACGTAATATTCATTATGTGTTTATGGGGTTCTTTGCCTTTTCCTCCTTTCTTCCTGCTCCAACCTTGGGGATGCCTGTGTCCCCTGAAAAACAATGCATATATCCATAGTGTTATGACGGTGTCAGTATCGTTTGTCCTACGGACCACGAGAGGTTGAGCTACAATTACACTAATTTTTTTATTAAAGTTTTATGTGTTTTGGGCTGTGCTTTGCTAAGGTTAAACATTTTCACTAACTAATTTTGCTTCTTTTTTTATGTGTTGGACTTTATCCGAAAAGGGTGGATTGTCAGGGCAAAATTGTTAGTTATGTTTATTAACATATTTACTCATAGACCTTATTCTTTTTAAGGCTTTAAGTTGAGACTTTTCATTTCTGCTGTCTCATGTTTTCTGCTCTCTTCTCAAGGTCAGCTTCCCAAAACACATCTTATCCCTCAGACACAGAGGCATCACACACTCACATGCCTACACACACTCACATAGTCACACATACACACCCAATACACATCCATTCATACACACAAACACCATACACGCACACACCTCCAACACTCACAACAATCAGGAGATACCAGAGAACTTTTGACCAAAAGAAGAAACTGTCTCTTTTCTCCCTCTTCTTTCACCTCCTCCTCTCTGTCCTCTTTATCTCCCGGGGGGAGGAGGGACGGGAATGAGGGGGAATATACGTGATGAGTTAGAACTGTGCCACTCGATCATCGGACGTCCGCCCGGGGCGGTCACTAATTTTGTCCATCTTTGTACTCCTTTTTTTATTTAGTTTAATAATAAACCTTTTTTATAAAATCATCAATGCCTCGTCTGGACTCCATCATTCAACCAGAGCAATAAATCATGTCTCCAAATGAGGTCAACCGCAAATTTGCCGTAACAACACATTGTAAACATTGTTTTTTTTACATTTAAACTTTTATTAAACATCCATTTCAGATGCACTCCTGGCAAACAAACATATTCATATTAATAATTCATATTTTTGAATATTAATTCTCATTTGTTCCTCTACAAAATGCATCTTGTAACTGTAGAGGATGATGACATCATTTGTCACACATACATAGCAGAGAACAGAGAGTGACAGTGAGGAGGTCATAAACTGATAAATATTTTCACCCTTATTTAATTTTCTTTTATCAAACTCCTAACCCTAACCCTACCCCCCTTCCTAACCCTAACCTAACCCACTTTCCCAATCCTAACCCTAACCCCCCTATCGTATAGCAGAATTTATCGATCACTATATCAACCCACTCTCCAAAAAACACCCCAGCTACATCCAGGACACCTATGAATTCGTCAACAAAATAAAAAACATAACCATTCCACAACACGCCTTCTTTTTCACAATAGACATTGAATCATTATACACCAACATAGACACAGACCTAGGAATAAAAGCAATAGAAAACATCCTCCACCAAAACCCAGACCCACACCGACCAGATGCAGCCATTTTAGAACTCCTGAGACTCACCCTAATGAACAATGATTTTATTTTTAACGATGAATATTTATATAAGTATGTGGTTGCGCAATGGGGCGAAAATACACACCGGCATATGCTAACATCTACATGGCGGACTGGGAGAGAACGGCCTTTTCCAAATGCACACAACACCCGGTCACATACATCAGATATTTTTGGAATTTGGACGCATAACACAGAATCATTTATCAATTTTTGCAATATTCTCAATAACCATCATCCCAACATCAACATCAAACACAATAGACAGGACACAGAAATACAATTTTTAGACACTACCTTTTTTTTCACAATAACAACTAGCAACCAAAGTTTTTTTTAAGGAAACAGACAGACATACATTATTACATAAAACCAGTTACCACCCCAGACACACATACAGAGGTATCATCAAATCACAACTCATACGTTATCATAGAATCTGCACTTATCACAAGGACATACAAGAAGCAAAACACACACTGTTCCACGCACTCAGACCAAGGGGCTACTCAAAGAGGTTTCTTAGGCAAATACGCACAGAGGTGGGGGGGCTGTTCTCTTCCAGGTCCACCCCTACACCACCTCAGGTCAGCTCTGGCGACGCCCCCCTCTTGGTGCCTCTGGTAACCACCTTCCACAGGCAGCTACACGGGCTAATCGGGAGTCTCCATGGGAACTTCCGGTCACTGCAGGAAAAGCACCAACAGTTCCAGGGATGCAGAAGAATCACAGCCTATAGGAGAAATAAAAACCTGCGGGATCTGTTGGTGCACTCACGCTTCCGCCCATCCAACCCCGCTGTCAGCAACGTCATCCATGACCAGCCCTACGTGTTAAATGAAGCAACAGACAGCGGGGGTCCCGTGGTTAAAACCTGGTCTCCCCAAGACAAGAACATAGTTTATCTAATAAAGTGTACACACTGTGGCAAGATGTACGTGGGGGAGACCGGGAACAGCCTCGGGACCAGGATAGGGCAACACAAAAGCAGGGTGAGGACCGGAACTGGGGTTAGCCCCCTCCACATGCATTTTATTACAGTTGGTCTTGATAATTTAACTTACCGGGTCCTCCAGAGAAACCCCTACTGGTCCACTGGACAGAGACGGTATGCGGAGAGACAGTGGATCGGTAGGCTGGGCACGAGGATCCCGGTGGGATTTAACTTGAGGGACGCCCCACTCCCGGTCCCCCCTTAACAGCTGACCGGAAGGAAGGGCCCAGGGAGGTTACGGTCCTAGGCGCAGCTACCTTTTTGTATTTCTTAACCTCTTAAATTTTTAACTGTAACATTTTAATAATTGAATAAATTATTGGCTCCTCCCCTCTTATCAGATATTCGATGTGGTTTTTTAGAAATGAATTTTCTCATTCTTTCAATACAACAAATAGCACTTATATTTTATTTATTTATTTATTTATTTATTTATTTCTTAAAGTTGTTTTAATGCATTTTGATATACCGGGACAGAGGCGCTTCTCCCCGTGGGTGGGCAATTTTAAAATTTTAAAATAACTTCTTTGGTGGAACAGGGCTTGCATGTGCTTTGTATCTGCTTGACCTTTTATTTTATTGTATGTATTTGTATATATTATATAAACTGCTTTTTATTTTGTTGACCTTTTATTACATCTGTATAATATTTTTTAACTGTCTTTAACTTAAATGAAATTTTACCCGCTTCCACCTTGGATACCTACCCCAGGACCACCGCCCCTTCCTCCTACGGTTTTAGAAAAATTTTTCTTAATAATTTATTTAAGTTTGATTTCGGGGGGAGCCAGTTTTAACCAATTTAGATGTCTTACCTTTGAATATTTATTAGTTACTTCACTGTTTATTTTTTTAATAATATATACATATATATGTTTATAAAAAAATTTTTTTAAATTTCTTAGCCTTAAATTTTAAATATTTATATATTCCTCATTTTTTACAACATAATAATAGGAAGAGATGGGCGCGGGGGACACCAACCAAACAAAAATGGGACTATGGGAGAGGAACTAGGGGAGAGGAACATGTTTCCCTCCCCAATATGCTTTTATGATGAATTATTGTGTGTTTTTATATTATATGTGGTTTTACATTTCCTCTCCCAAATTACCTCTGGATCCCCCTGACCCCCTTCTTCTCCCTAATTTTAAAACCCCATTCCTTCCCCCATAACCCAACCTAACCCCACCCCCTTTCCTAACCCTAACTGGCCTTCCCAAAACCTAACCCTAACCCTAACTTCCCCTCCCTAAACCCTAACCCTAACCCTCCCAAAACCTAACCCTAACTTCTTTTCCCAAACCCAACCCCCCCCCCCCCCCCCCCCCCCCCCCCCCCTTTCCTAACCCTAACTTCCCCTCCCTAAACCTAGCCCTAACCCTAACCCTAAACCCCCCCCCCCTTTCCTAACCCTAACTCCCCCCCCCCCAACTTCCCCTCCCTAACCCTAACCCATCCCTTCCTAACCCCAAACCCTCCTTCCCATACCTAACCCTAACCCCTTACCCTACCCCAACTATTCCATTTTATTAATTGTTAAGGATTATTAAATTATTTATGAACTTTTTTACCTTTTATAAGTTATCACTGTGTATGATTTTTAACCTTTTATTTATTTATTAGACAGTCAGGTTGCTGTGCTGGGACCACGCCCCCTGATGCTTTTACTCCCATGGGGACCTGGGCCTCCCTTTATGTCCTTTTTATGGGTGTCTGAATGTTTTATTATTTTATTCATTTACCCCCTTTTTTTATTTTTTTATACTTATTAATTTTATTTGTTTATGATTAAAGGAAAACCCCTCCTCAAGTCTATATTAAAATAACAAAATGGGATTTTTAATTGGGGGCGGAAAGGATATCCTGAGCCCGTGCTACTTTTACTAACCCTAACCTAACCCCCCCCCCCCACCACCACACCTAACCCTAACCCCTTAAACCCCCCCCTTTTGTCTAACTGTAACTTTCCCTCCCTATACCTAACCTAAACCAAACCCCCCCTAAACCCTTATCCCAACTTCCCCTCCCTAACCCTAACACATCCCTTCCTAACCCCAAACCCTCCTTCCCATACCTAACCCTAACCCCTTACCCTACCCCAACTATTCCATTTTATTAATTGTTAGGGATTATTAAATTATTTATGAACTTTTTTACCTTTTATAAGTTATCACTGTGTATGATTTTTAACCTTTTATTTATTTATTAATTAGACAGTCAGGTTGCTGCGCTGGGACCACGCCCCCTGATGCTTTTACTCCCATGGGGACCTGGGCCTTCCTTTATGTCCTTTTTATGGGTGTCTGAATGTTTTATTATTTTATTCATTTACCCCCTTTTTTTATACTTATTAATTTTATTTGTTTATGATTAAAGGAAAACCCCTCCTCAAGTCTATATTAAAATAACAAAATGGGATTTTTAATTGGGGGCGGAAAGGATATCCTGAGCCCGTGCTACTTTTACTAACCCTAACCTTCCCCCCCTTTTAACACAATTTGTTTTATATTTTATTTATTTATTTTTTTTAAATCTTATATTTCTTTATCTTTTAATTGTTTTACCTTGGTGTGGGTTCCAACATCCACAAGGGGGAGCCCTTGTATGATGGAAGGTACCACCTCTCAGTTTACCTCTAGGAAAGGAGTCATGTGACAAACACCCCTCCCACCAAATGGACTACTTAAAGGCAACCTGCACCAGGTACTACACTACACACACCTGCCCCTGAAGAAGCTGGATAGGTGAAATGTTGGGCCACCTTCTTTTACCTTTTTATATTTTTATTCTTTTACTTTTTTTACCCTGGAGAGATGCAACATTGGACCTAGCTGGTGAGTTTTTTAACCTTTGATGTGTTTATTCCCTGGACCTGGGAGGAAAATCCTGCCTCTAAAGAAGGATCTGCCTGGAAGCTAACAGCACATGTTAGACAAATGTTTGGTCTGGGACTACAAAAATGGACTCCATAACCCAGCCACAAAACCTGCTCTAGCAGCTCTTAGGATCTTCAGGTTGGTGCCTACCCTGGTCCCACCTAGGGACAAACACCCCCCAAAAAAGCTTTTCCACCTGCAAAGAAAACCAAGGTCATTTGTTTTATTTCCTCTACTCTTATTTTATTTTAATTTTTTAATTCTTTAAACCTTTTAATTTCTCCTACCTTTTTATTATCGTGTTATTTTTCAGACACCCGCTTAACATGAATGTACTTTTAAATAACAGGTTTGCCGTCCTCTCTCCACCGGAGGCACCGGGGGGGCATTCACCATCCGCCAGCCGTACCCACAGTCGCTACGGGAGTCCGGGACAGCCTTTGGGTACAGAGACACATTAAACTTTATTTTAAATCAATACAAATCATCCATCACTCAGACATCATTTCTAATACTAAAATAAATAAAATCATTCCCCCAGGCATGTACAAGAAAGCGGTTAAACTCACCCACTTCATTAAACCTTCTTCCCTAGTGAGGAGGTGCTGCAAAGGGTAAAAGCTAACACAGATCTCTGGCTGGAAAACAATTTGGACATTTTACTTGATCACTACGGCACGACATTAAACAATATCAGGCAACAATTTATCACATTTCAGCCAGAAGCATGGGAAAAAGCAATAAAATGGGCGCAAAGAAGATTCGGTCGTAAACTCACAAAACAAACCATTGAAATCACCAAATTACTTATACAGGAACAGGAAACAACAGGAACAGAAACACAAAACATCTTGTCAGAGGAGGACTTTCCTCCTCTGCCAGCGCCTGCAACTCAGACGACTGTGACCAATCCAGATCCTGAAAAAAGTGAGAAACAAAAGAAAATTAGAAAAAACAAAATCAGCCTTAAAAAACACCAGGAAGGAAAGTATAGACAGGAAACAAATGTTGAAATACATGAAATAAGAAACATACCAGATCTCTCCTCACAGGAGGAGAAGGCCCTCACTCCTGCTCCAACAAACCTTCTGTAACCTGCTTCCAGTGCTCCACAGTTGCTGGTGGCCGCTGGGAATCTGTCAACAGACCTACAGGAAACCCAGAACGTTAACGCCGATTTGACCACCAGGTCACAGGTCCATTGGAGGAGAGCGTGGATGGTTCCGGTAACCCGGACACAGGCTGAAGGCATCCCAGCTGCCAAAAGGGTGGATCAAAGATCAAATGATGTAATGCTACAGGGCCTAACAAAGAGTACATACTCGTTGGACACTACTGAGATCCACCCGAGCGAACCACCAGCCTGTGTCCCGTTGCCTCTGGCCTTGTCCATGCTCGAGCCCACCATACACCAATCATAAAATAATAGACTGGCAATATACACCTCAGAAATCAATACTCATCATCTGTGATTCCAATCTGGCCCGCATCACACCATTTTCCCACTTGGAAATTCAGGTTGACAGCTTCCCAGGGGCCACCAGCTATCACATCACTTATGTCCTCTGAAAACTCACCCCTGTGAAAAACGTAAAAAAAGTAATCATAGCCTTGGGGCTTAATGATGGGTTAAAGGACATAAGAAGTGAATCGATGATTAAAGCATATGATTTCTGCATCAGTACGGTAAAAAAAAAAATTCCCTAATGCCACTCACTACACCACTCTAATAAACTTCAGCAACAGACTTCAAACCATGCAAAAACACAGATTAACTTATTTAAACCACCACATCACCCATAAACACCAATATCTGAACGACATTAATAACCTCCTTTTTAAAACAGAACCTACAGATCCGGTACATTGGACCAGAGATACAGCAGACAAAATCCTCACCTCCTGGCTCGATCAGTTAAACTTTTAAAACAGGAAGGCACCAGCCCAATCACCCCCACCAACTCCAACGTTTTAAATCTGTCAGAATATACCCTCAATAAAACAAAATATGAAATACTGGAAAAAGGTCTAACATTCATTCCAACACCAAAACCTCCTAACATACTCCAACTCCGTAAAGACATTCACCTATACCACAATAAACTAAAAATTTCAATTTTACCAATAATCACAACAGGTTGCCCTTTGTAGCCCCCTCACTATGGGAACCCAACCCGGCCTCACTCTCTCAACCTTTATTAGATTTAATCCAACAAGACAATAATTTATTACGTTCAAATTCCATTCTAAAAGGTAAAAACTACAATAATGTGTCTCTGGCCCAAAGGCAAACAATAAACAGGCTCAGAAAAAACAATGAAATAATTATCAAACCTGCGGACAAGGGGGGACAAATCGTAATTCAGGACCGTTTCCACTACCTTCTTGAAGCAGAACGACAATTACAAAACAGAAAATATTACATTCCATTACAAAATTCATTACAGCCAGTCACTTCATTAAAGATCAAGGATATAGTAGATTCATTACACACCAACAAATATATTACAGCAAAACAGAAATATTATTTATATGGTCCTGACCCCCTGCGCCCCAGATGTTTTTACCTGCTTCCGAAAATCCATAAAAACCTGGACTCCTGGACGGTCCCACACAAAGTCCCCATGGGCCGTCCTATTGTCAGTGACTGTGGGTCAGAGTCATACCGGATAGCAGAATTTATAGATTACTACATCAATCCACTTTTGAAAAAACACCCCAGTTACCTACAGGACACCTACGAATTTGTAAATAAAAAAAATAAAAAACGTAACCATCCCACAAAATGCATTTTTCTTTACAATAGACATAGAATCATTATATACAAACAGACACTGACCTCGGCATCAAAGCAATAAAAAACATCCTCCACCAATATCCAGATCCACATCGGCCAGATGCAACCATCCTGGAACTTCTAGAACTAACCCTTACAAATAATGATTTTATTTTTAATGACAAACACTTCCTACAGGTATGTGGGTGCGCGATGGGAAGAAAGTACTCACCGGCATATGCAGATATCTACATGGCGGACTGGGAGAGAACAGCCTTCACCAAATGCACACAGCAGCCAGCACTTAACATGAGATACCTAGACGACATATTTGGACCTACGACACAGAAACATTCATAAACTTTTGCAATATTCTCAATAACCATCATCCCAATATCAACATCAGGCAGGCCAAGAGGTCTGCGATAGTGGAGGAGCTTTGCAACCTCAGAGCCAGACAGCCAAACCTCATCAGCTCATTGGACCTCAGTAATATTGACCAACATGTTGTTTTAAACTGGTTTTCTGTTATTTTTTAACAGTCTTTGCTGACCTATACACAAACTTGTGCAATACTTGTGTGTAAAGAAAAAGATCAGAGCCATGTTTTTTGTAGTCTGTGAGCTATACTCTATTTGAACTTGACATTTATCCAATTCATCTTCATGGATCTTGTGTAACACCACAAGTCTTATTGCATAGACTAAAAGTACTTTATGTCATTTTCCACATTTTAAACATTTCTTACAGCCCCCCTCAAAGCCCCAGTTGTGAGGAGGCTGAGGAGAACGTGAAGGACAAGCAGGCGGAGGAGGACCAGCCAGTACTGGAGGAGGCTGGTCAGTGTTCATGGCTTTTGTGTAACACCCAAAAATAATTAAACATAGCCTGAAATTTGTGATTCCAGAAATCCAAAGTGAGGATGAAAATGAGGAGATGGTATTCTTTGAATTTCAAGATCGTTATTTAGATCGTATCTTCACTTCTCCAGCATCCTCCTCCCAGCCCCCATCTTGCAAACACCACTGTGCTGCCATTTGTGCACAGCTGTCCTCCAGAGTAACAATACTGGAGGCCCCGTGTGCACAGCTGGAGCGGGATTTGAAAGGCCAAAATGGGACGAGACTCCCTGAACACCCAAACTTTTTGGTAAGATTTTCTTTCTTATCATCTAAAAGGTGGAGAGAGGATAGAAAATGACTCAAATGTTTTTGTCTTTATTGAAGAAAAAGTGATCAAAGATTTTGGAGGCTTTCAATTGGGGACAAGGACCAGGATAAAAGACCAGGATAATGCCAAACAGGCAATGACCCACACCCGATGTTTCCCCTTGTACATGGCTTCTAATGTCTCAAAGGAGATGTCTTAAAACATGCTTATTTTTTGGAGTTATCAATTGAAAAAGACAATCTGCTATAGGTGGGTGTATTTATGAATAAAATACATCTAACCATAAAAAAAAGAAATCACAGGGTTAGGGTTACCTAATTAGCATGAGGTGTCCTTAATAACATACTAATGGTTTACCAAACTTTGACCATGAGAAAGGTGTAAAAGAGCTGCCTCATTCCGGTTCGTGCACAAAAGTTGGCATACCCAAATGTCTTTGCTTATTTACACCTTACAAATCACATGCTTGTGTGAGGGCTCATTTTAAAGCTGAGGTCTTCTCCTTTCTGTAGATTTACACTTGAAGAATGAGTCATTCAGAACTTACTCAAAAAAATCTCCAAATTTTAAAGGCCCTCGATGGTCCAAACTTCATTGTATGCTTGTAATATTAAAAACACATGGTAATTAGTTGGTTTACAACACCTATCTACCATTTTGATGCAGTTGACCTTTTTTTTTTTTTTTTAATCAAATTCTACTATTCGGCACAACTTTGGCACAATTTGTGCCATGATGTTTTAATCATATTTATGACCCTCCATCACCATAAAAACAAATTTTTATGGGCATGTTTTTCAGTTGAGAAATTAAGCTACAAACAACAATGTCACAAGGAAGTCGATTGAGGTCACAATAACCTTTCTTGAAGTCTAAATTTGGTAAACTTTTAGTATGTTCATAAGTACATCAGATACAGCTGTAAACCACTGAGAAACTTTTTGTTTGATTTTTTTTTGGGGGCGGGATCAAGTCATAAATGCACCTGCCTACTATTCAAATTGTAATCTATGGTGATTTTTAAAAAAACAAAAAGAAAAATTGAAAATCTGACTTTTCACTGTATATCTTTTTCTATAGCTGGACAGCCTACCTGGAGAAGAAGGACTACGCCTCCACTTCTGTGAGGAACATGTCTAATATGATCTTTATATATAAAACATGTGGACACATGCTTTAGAGCGGCATCCAGAATAAAAACCCAGGAGATCCAGACCATATGTTACGAATTGAAGCGAATAATGGCAGACGTCCAACAAAAAGTTATCATCCACCGGCAAAAGGTGTTGAGAAAGCAAAGTGCTATGTTGTCAGTATTTCTTAAAAAGCAACTTGGTGTCTGATGCCAGTCACACTTTCTCCATAGATAACAAGCAGGAAGCAGCGGACAGCCTGGCATTTTTACAAGTGGCCAAAATTCTGGAGTTATTCAGTAAGTAGACTTTATTATTATTTATTATTTATTTATTTATTCAGTTTATTTCCGACATGGTTACATTCACTTTTTTTTTTTTTTTTTCTCTCTTTTTTGTACATGCCGAAAAAGGAGACGAGAGAAGCAGTTTGCTTATCCGGGTCCCGTCCCCTGTTTTACCATTGCAAATTTACATGGGTTTACATGTCTCTCTGGTCAAAACATTCTTGATTTCTTCTGAACGTCCTTTTTTGTGTATTCTCATCTGTAGTCAGTGTTGTCCTCTCTATCTTTGTTTGTTTTGGCCTTGTTCCCTGCCAGACGTTAGCATTCCTCTATTCACATTGTGTTTCTTCTTGGTTGATTTTAAGTCACCCCAACATTTCATTGATTTTTAGGCAACCTTACTGATGGATCAGATGTGGAGAAGGAAGCGGCCCACAACCTGGTGACCGGTTACATTTTGCTGTACCTGGCCATATTAACTGGTCACCAGGCTGTGGTCTTCCATAACATGTCTGTGGCCAGTGTGGTGGACTGTGAGCCATTTGACAAAGGCTGAAGTTCAAGATGGTCAGTCTTTTTTTTTTTTTTTTTTTTTTTTAGGGGATTCACTCATTCATTTAGAGGCTACACAGTCCAACCAGGTCAGGTTGTTTTTATACACCAGAGACTAGACTAGGAATATTCATTTTCTTCTCAGATAGATTAGAATTTATGTACATATGACAGCTTTCAACCGTTTACATTGATCATGGTAAAATCTTTCAGGACAGATCAATATAATGGGTGTTTACAATCAGACCTGGATCAATTCATGTTTGCACAAATTTGGATTTGCTTTATGGAGGAACAAAATAGTTCACAAGAACCTAAAATAAAGGAGTAGTTGTCGTCTTGTGTAAAATGTTCAGAATGTCCAATCAGGATTTATCAAACAAAAACAATTTCCAGCAAAACCATTTGACCGGGGTCTGACAACCAAAACAGAGATGAGCTCAGGTCAAAGTAGCAATTCATCCTTAAATCCTCAACCCATCACCAGGTCAGAAATACAGTAGAAACACAAGCTCATATCAGCCATTATCTTTAACTGCACTCCCCATGGAAGATTCTTCTAATCCATCATATTAATTTAGCCAAGAAGAATAAAATCCTGCATCTTTGAACATTTTACTAGTTTTCAGGGACTTTCAAAGGCTTGAACAGCAACTTGCCTTTCAGAAAAAGATGCTCTTCATATTTACTTTAATAATTTTATATGCAACTGTTTAAATTGAGGGTTTTTTTTTTACATTTCTGGAAACAGTGTATATATATATATATCGTATGGTCCCTTTGAGGCTATAGCATGGCTGGATTTTACACCCCCTTACTTCACAAAAAAAACCAAAACAAAACAAGTATCTGAGAGACACTGTTTTATATTTAGTGCATCACATTTTTTTCCCGGTGCCAAATTCTGAGAACACAACTGCCGATTGAACAATGAAATTATAATAAAACAAGGATGTTGCAGCCTAAAACCAAACTACTGGTTTCTGATACATTTTTAATCCACAAACCAAAGTGCCAACATTTATACGATTCAGCATGGATGGTCGACCCTGATGGCAGCAACAACAACAACAAAAAGAGGAGCTTCAAATCAAAGAACGCATCAAACCAAAAAGGCAGAATATCATTCTTTTCTTGCAAAATAGCTGAATCTAACCTTGCAATACCAGAGGCCTCATTTATAAGTGTATGCCTAGGTAAGCACACTTCAGCTGGCGTACTCTAAAAACCAGGAAGTGCATACACAAACCAACTCCAAGCTGTGTCCTAATATTCCCTCCTATCTCCTTTCTTATCTACTGTTCCTTCACCCCCGGAAGTGTTTGAGTGGCAGCCGTGATAAAGAACATCCAAGTTCTTAAGCTCATGAAAAGAGGCTCAATGCTTCCTTTTTTTTACCTCCTTTAGCCTAGGAAACACTGATGCATCCTTTACCAAAGGAGACTAGATAATGCTGAGCCACATGAGGCCCCAGAGCCACAGGTTGCAGACCCCTGGTATAAATAAACCCTGCATTGCAAGATCCCCCATTCATCATCATTTATTACAGCTTAAATTGATTCATTTTGCTCTCTTGTGTGAACAAAAATTGCAACCCCTTGTGTGGTTGGTAATCATGAATACATTTGTGTTTTGATTTTCCCCCCGATTTTTACCCTTCATTTCTATGTATGTTGATTTTTTTTTGTTTTTTTTTTAATTGTTTTTGCTCAAACATTACTATGTTGTATTGACATATTTACCAGAGGTATTAGTATTTTTCCACATAAAGTTCAGACTATTGTCTTCTTTCCTGCGGTTCAAAGTTCCTGCATTTGCATTAAAATGGTTAATCCAATTATCCCGGCTACCGTAAGAAAATGTAGGCGGGGTCATAGTTTGATAGTGACATCATTTGACGAGGCATTACCTGTAAAAGGGGCGTTTCATGTAAATTGGGTGTAACTTGCAATTTTATGTGCATTAGCCAAGCTAGACCTTCACTGTTTATTTTCTGTTAAAGCTTGTATTGCTTTAACAAATAATTCAGTTAAGATTTAAACATATTTGATGAAATAAAGACTACAATGTACCAACTACTGAGAGATTAGTTGTAAATACATATAGATCTCCCCACAGCTGCCCACTGATTCTACCAAAATGATGGACAAACTAAAGGATTCGTCAAAATAGCTCTGTCAAACACAACTTATTACAAACAACAGAACAGAAAGTCAACTGAGGGTGTTGACCCTCTGATAACACACACTCAACTGAGCGAGGGCTCTGCCCCCCTTATATAGACTCTGAGCTACTGATTGGAGTCAGCTGAAGAAGAACATCACAGGTGCAGCCAATAGCTCCTGATTGGTCCTCAGAAAACCTTTGACAATCTGTCCAGGGTTGTGTTCCATAAAGGAGGGTTAACAAACTCTGAGTCTATCCATAAATTCTGGGTCAACATACCCCACAATGGGAAACTCTGTTTATCTGATTCTATTACAGCTGGTATGAAGTGGGTTAATCAACCCTGAGTATGTAAACCTTGGGTTACTTTTATACATTCACCTATATTACAGTATTAAACAACGTAAAGTCAATGTTGAGCCATAAATGTGTATTCATTTAAATTGACTTTTTCCCCTTTACATTTACCACAGGTTTGTATTCAGGGAACTTTACTACAGACGTCAGTAGATGTTTTAATGTAGATCAACCTCTCAGTGACTTTCACTAAATGCTCTGTATCCACAATGTTATAAAGAAAACTACCGTTAGCAAAATAAAAATTAACAAACCTAACGCAACACATCATTAGTAATGATGTTAGTACGTCTGTGGTGTGTAATGTTACTAATGTGTGTCAGAGAACAGTGCCAAGGTACATAAAAGTGTTCCTTAAGAAGCGGTGTTCAAGTGGGCGGAGCCAGGTAGGAACCCAGGGTTTCTTTGACAAAACCTGTTAGCGTTTAGTTCACAAACAACGTTGCCATGGTAACAGACTCAGAGAAGAACATACCTCACGTTTAGGAATCGGATACTCAGAGTTTCCCTCATTTGAGCCCAAACATATTTAGAGTTTGAAAATAACCCGCTTTATGGAATACCACTCCGAAACATGTGTGGAATAAAACCTGCACTGCCATGAACGATTAGGGAACCTCTAATGCAATAATGTCTCTCAAAATTTAATGTTTTTGGAAATCTACTAAGCTTGAAATCCATAGACTACATCTCAGGGACCTAGTCTTCCCAGGCATACACTGTGCAATTTTTGGCCCATTTTGAGTAGACTTTTGACTTGTGCGACTATTTTGTAGGATCGTGCGAGTCTCTGCTAGATCGTGTGTCGTGCATCGTGTCGTATACATGGGGTCACGAGAAGCAATTACCACCTCACGACCAGCTCCCGATCAGCAATCATTGGTCGTAAGGAAATCAAACATGTTTGAAATCCAGTCGCTCCTCGTGAGGGTATCTCACAGTTGAAGCAGTGCCACAGACCTGCTTACCGTAAACGCTCACACTGCGCATGCGCGAACACCGTAGGACCGCTGTAAAATTGATGGACTGTCGTGCCCACGTCTGTCCATCCATTTTTAAAGGGGACATATCATGCTAAATCCACTTTTTTAGCCCTTAAATGCATTTTGTTGTATATTTAGAGTGCTTAGAAGTACAGAAAAAATCAAATTAGTCTCTTCAGGTGCTCCATTGATATCTTTATATTCTGTTTTGGTCATATTTTTCAATCTGTTTCGATTTTTCTATTCTCTATTACGTTTTTTGAACTATTACATCACAGTATTTGCAGCAGAACTGCCAAATTAGGACATCAACTCCAGGCCCAACACTTCGAGCAATCCGCCATTTTTATTTCTGGCTTTTACTTTGTAGTCCAAGCTCAAGGATACCAAAGTTACGAGAGGATAAGTCAAAATGTTGGGTTGTTAGATGTAGTAACCCACACGCTTCATTACACCGTCTCCCAGCACCAGAACCTTTTCAAAGTGCCTGGTTGAGTTTTTTTTTTTTCATAGAAATGTACCACATCTGTGGGTAAGGTCATTTTTGTGTGTGTGAAGCACTTCAATGATGACTGCTTCATCAACCTCCACCAGTATAAAGAAGGATTTACAGAAAGACTTTGTCTGATTGAGGCTTCAATTCCTTCTAGCTTTGGAGACGATGAACAGAGCACTTCGGTAAGCTGTAAATAACGCTAAAAAGTGATAAGACGTCCCTGTTATTGTTTTGTTAGCATTAGCAGTTGCACCGTCTTCATATGTTAGCGCTGTGTGCTCGTTTTAGATCCTTGATGATATGGCCTACGTGATTTAATTTTAGTCTAAAGTTTTCATTAGTCATTTCATTTCGCCGTTTTTGTCTCCAAAAAGACTGTATTAAAATGCATTTCGTGACGTTAGCGTGGCGCTAGCGTTAGCTTGGTGCTTGTGTTAGCTCACTTGTTAGGGTTCTGCAGGTTCATCATCTTCATTTTCATCTCGCTCCGCCGGGTCCGACTCTGGCTCGAACATGTAAGGCTGGATGGACAAGTCTAACGTTGTTGACATTGTGTAAATAACGTGTGAATAAACTTTTTCTGCGCCGCTACATAGATATATCTCTTCTATCAAACTACAAAAATGGCCGAGCAGGGTGGAGTTGAACCGAGTGTCACCTGAGAAGGGGGCAGGGTATGAAGTGTCTCATTTGCATTTAAAGAGACAGCACCAAAACGAGTTGCTCTCAGAAGCACATCAGAAAAGGGGTAGAAAAGGGGTGGAGCTATAATAATGAGGAATTCAGACCCAAGCATTGCAGTTCTGCTTTATATAGACCACAACTCTATGATTTATATCTAAAAAGAAAGGATTTAAAACCATGATATGTCCCCTTTAAAGCTCTTTTTGCTGAGATTTGCGAGCGTCTCTACACTTCTGGGTTTTAATGGTGACGCTTCAGTGTTCTTCTTCTTCTTCTTCTAATTTGTACGTTGCATTTCCGGAAGCAAGACCCTGACGTGTCGTGTATGAACGTACAGTGTGAGAACATGCATAGTGAGCTGTGAACATTCGTGCTCTGCACATGAGTCGCACAGTTTGAGCTGGAGCTGAGTGCAATGATTGAAAAAAATCGCACAGTGTATCCCAGCCTTAAACAAAACCATCAAGGAGGCCAGAACTAAGTACTTTTCAAAACTGATTGCATCCAACAAAAGGAATCCTAACGTCCTGTTTGACACTATTAACTCCATTGTAGCCACTATGGCTATTCCTGTGCTCTGTAAGGAAGACAGCAGTGACTTTTCCGGGACATGAAAGATAAAATCCAACCACTTCCTTTAAGCCCAACTCCAACTGAACCTCCCTCCCAAATGTGGTCCTCTTTTAATCCTGTGTGCCTAGAAGACTTCTCTACACTAGTGGATAAAATTAAATTATCCTCCAGTTCTGTAGATGAACTTCCATTTAAGCTCTTTGTAAATGCCTTTGACACAATTGGACATGGGTCACAATAATGTTTAATTTGTCGCTCTCCCGGTGTGTTTTCTAGCTTGTTCAAGCACGCTATTGTGGAACCGGAACTCAAAAAACCCAGTCTGGAACGATCAGACCAATTTCTACACTTCTGTTTAGTGGTTTCATTGCAACTCTCATCATTTCTGGAGTTGCATAACATCTATGAAACGTTTCAATCAGGGTTCCGTAAATCCCACTCTACAGAGACTGCACTTTTAAAAGTGTCCAGTGACATCCTGATGTCTGCAGTTCTATTGGACCTCTCCTCAGCCTTTGACATGGTGGACCACCTGATTCTAATGAACAGGTTACCCGAGTGGTAGAGCTTTCAGTGTGTCTGTCAACCATATAATGTCAGTCTAACAATCTGCTGTGCGGTGAGCCCCAAGGCTCTGTTTTGGGGCCTCTCCTCTTTTTGCGGTATGTTCTTCCTCTCGGTCAAATAATCCAGCAGTTCAGTGATGTATCCTATCATCTATTTGCTGATGATCTCCAGTTGTACTGTTCATTTAAGACCTCCGAGGTCCACAAACTGAGTTCCTTAATCAACTGTCTCACACAAGTGAAGCAGTGGTTAAGTGATAATGGTCTTCAATGAAACTCTGCTAAAACTGAGACACTTATTATTGCCCCAGATAGTCAGTGATACTCCCACTATCAAACAGCACTTCCCTTTCCTTTCCTCCAAAACAAAACTGAGGAATTTAGAGGTGATCTTTGACGAGTCCTTGTCACTGGTGCAACACTGTAGACAGCTGGTTAAGAGCTGCTCTTTTCAGTTGCGTAACATCGCCAGGCTCAGGTCCATGAAATCTAGAGAAGAGCTCAAAATGACTATTTATGCTTTTGTGTCCTCGCGCCTGGACTACTGCAACTACTGCCTCTTCACGTGTCTCAATAAAAAAGAGCTGGTTTGGTTGCAGTCAGTCCAAACTCAGCCGTGAGACTTATGACTAGCACCAAAAGGAGGGCCCACATGACCCCTGTGTGGAAATCTCTTCACTGGCTCCCTGTTGAATTCAAATGTTAGTGATAGCCTTTCGCGAGCCCTACATGGTCAGGCTCCCTCTTACATTTCTGAACTTATTAAACCCTACAACTCCACTCGGAGCTTGAGGTCGTCAAGGCAGATCTTGTTGATGGTTCCACGTACCTGCTTTAAAACCCGGGGAGATCGATCATTCAAAGCTGCTGCTCCCCAACTTTGGAATGAACTCCCACTCGACTTGTGCTCCCTGGACTACGTGGATATCTTCAAAAAGTGCCTGAAAACACATTTGTTTGTAATAACATTCTAGTCCAATTGACTCACACTGCCATTGACTGTCTGCTTGTTATGTTTCTTTTTTTATGATGCTTTCCTATTTGTTTTATTACTGTGAAGCACTGTGTGACTGTCTGTGAAAAGTGCTATACAAATAAAGTTTACTTTACTTTACTTAATACCGTTGAATAAAATATGCTTGTAGAACAGTTGGATAAAGGAAATATCACACTGGAAGTTGTGCTGTTGTGTTGAAATATTATCACTGGTGTGGTTATCTACAACCCAATCACACTAGTTTACGTAATAATGTACGTCATTTGTAATTAAAAAAAACAACAGGCCCAACAGGAGCCCCTCCCCCTCCAACTTATTACAGCAATTATATTACGAAAAAGAGCGTTTGGTTTTTAGTTTTTTTTTTGTAAATTACCATTAATACTATACATCATTCGAAATAATTTTTTCAAATATCTCTAACACTGCCATGTAGTGGCAACTTGATACAGTTGATTCATGTGTTGGCATGAGGAAACATTGATGTAGAGAAGCATCATCTCCTTTGTGAATGAACCAGACTGAAGGAGTTGGAGAAAAGCCAATAGGTGGCAGCACAGATGTTATCAGTGGTAGTTGGTCCAATTAAAGTATATATCAATCATCTCTAAAGTAATCAACATTAGCTGATACTGAATAAATTGTCTCGTGAAATTATTTCACTTCAAAAACCAAAGCATCTAAAATCTGAATATCTCTCATAGTAATTAATTTACAACATGTCTGTAATCTTTCAACATTTGCAGGTTGCTTTAAAACAATGTTATGATTACAAAGAGAAAATCTGTAATGTTTGTTGTACAGGAGTGTTTTGCAAATAAATATGTAAAAAAAACACGCCAAAAAACCCAGATGCATTAGTCTGTTTGACCATTAAACTATTAATTACTTTCTGCATCTTGGAGATAGTCCCTCCAGAAAGTATGGACCACCTCCTCAGCAGCTTTCTTGTTGCTCCATCCACCTGGTCAGTGTTTGGTTCATAGCAGAACGGGGGTCGATAGATGTCTGGATGTGGCAGTATTTGGTCCAGAACCCCAAGAGTTTTTAGTCCTTCACTGAATCTGTACAAACGTGGAATTTTGTCCAACCCATACTTGTACACTTTAAATTGTCCCCTAGTTTTAGACAAACAAAATACATTTAGTGAAGCTAGTCTTACAGCTTGTTAGATCAGTCTCAAAGGGAGTAATAATCATTTTAAATGGACCCTGTGGATGACCTGAAACGTGACAATGTACCAGTAGAGCCCTGTCTCTTATGGACCCCATAGGCCTCAGACATCCTGCAATGTGGTATAGCAAAGGTGTATTTGATTTCTCAGGGTCCTCAACAGCTACTAATAAGTTCTTGTGATGCTAGGTATCTGAAAATGCAACTATTAGTAAGTTATTAGTAAAAACCCAGACACTAGTGGTCTGTAGCTACAGAATGTCTAAGGGTCCGTAATAGTTCATGGCAGTGCAGGTTTTATTCCACACATTGTTCTGGACAGATTCTCTGAGGACCAATCAGGAGCTATTGGCTGCACCTGTGACGTTCTCCTTCAGCTGACTCCAATCAGTAGCTCAGAGTCTATATAAGAGGTGGGGGAGGCATATCTCTTGTTCAGTTGAATGTGTGCTATTAGAGGGTCAACACTAGGGCTGGGCATCGTTTTGATTTTGGATTTCTGATTCTCAAATATGATTCCTGTTCTAAATGATTCTGATTCTTTGAGTTGTGCAGATAAACAGGACACAGATTTCACAGGAGAATTTTTCAATTTGAAAAAGTTTTTACACAGATCCCCAACTGTAACTGTAAAAGTGAAAATTGCTGAAATAAAACTATAAACAAGTTGGCATCAGTCTAAAAACAAATAGCTACAGCCCAGGTAGATGGGCTGTAGCTACTTATTTTTCTGTTTGGAATGAACTCAGACAATTAAAAATGCTTTTTTTTCTGGTAACAAATGACTCCCCGGAAGTGTCACCGTCCTTATTCTGGGAAATCGGGAAGGCTGTCATCAGAGGAAAGATTATATCATACTCAAACTTATATCAATTTATATATCAAACTTACGGAAGAATACGCAGCTAACCCGTCTGAACTTTTATGAAAAAACTCCAAAATACAAAACTCAATCTGGACATTTTACCTAAAAAAAATTTCATTTTGCAACAATTACAATCCAAAAACTTTGACTACAATAATAAATCAGGCAAATACTTAACAAATCAGCTTAAACACAGTGAATACAATTCCTTTATAGCAGAAATTTCTGATAATTCAGGTCAAACTTTAAACTCACCTCATGATTATTATCAAAACCTATACTCATCAAACTTAAACCCTGACCCTGAAGATATGAAAACCTTCCTCATTAACTTAAACCTACCACATCTCACCATAGATCAGAAAACCACCTTAGACTCACCATTAACCTCACAAGAATTACAAAATGCTTTGATAGCATGTCAACAGGCAAAGCACCAGGTCCAGATGGGTTCCCTGCTGAATTCCTAAAACATTTCTGGTCAATGCTGGCTCCACTCTTTTTCAGAGTAGTAACAGAGATTAAAAAATAAAGGTTATGTAGGAGGTCACATGAATACAGCAAACATTAAATTACTACTTAAACCAGACAAAAACCCCATGTTACCCTCAATCTACTGTCCCATCTCACTTATTAACAGACATTAAAATAATTTCCAAAGCACTCACTTCCAGGTTAGAGAAAGTGGTACAGTCAATTATAAATGGACACTACACAGACGATGTTAGAAGACTGTTTAATTTGATCAACATGGCACAGAACTCTGAGAATGCCTATGGTATTCTCAACCCGGGCGCTAGTCCTGCTATGGGCCACATTAAAATGTAGTTGGGGCTCAGGGTCAGGATAAGAAGTCAGTAACGTTGGCAGGCATGGGTAGCCTCAATCTGCCAATAGGTATCCATCAAAGTGGCCTGTAATTAAAGGATATACAGAACTTCAGTTAAACTGGAGACCAAGAACAGTGGTGTATACATATATATTTTTTTTTTCTTCTTTACCACTTGCAAATCTGTGGCTCAGGCTACACTCTGACAAGTCGTGGGAGTCGTGCACAGAGCCTGGCCACTTTACTTCCACAATGGTGATGAGGTAGGAGGCTCATGGGTTGCAATGAAGTAGAAATACATTTCCATGTAAATGAGTATGATCGTTGTTCTACCTGGCTGTAAAATGATTTCCTATTCACATAGTCCGCCTCATTTTCTGATGGAGCAATTTGGAATTTGTGTTCCATCCACACAGCCCAAAACATGTGGGATCCCTGCCAAATTAAAGCTGATTAAACTACTCACCCACCTGTTATCATCATTTAAATAATACAGTATACTATTTGTACTCACCAGCAATCCTGTAGAATTCACCCTTTGTATTACCCACAGGCTTGTATCCTGGGAACTTCACAAACAAAGGAAGTAGGCATTTTAGTGTTTCTGATGAACCTGCATACTGCTGCTTTTCCAAGTGCTCAGCATCCATAACATTATAAAGGAACCTGTCGTTAGCAAAAAAAAACAAAGCGGCACAAGATTTGTGTGGATTTGAGCGCACGTCTGTGGTGTGTAACGTTCCTAATCTGTGGTCTCATAAGATCAAGATAAATTAAAGCCGCTAGCGGCATCATAGGGTCTGAAGGAGTGGCTGGGGTTGGTAACCCATGTGTATCAAATATGAGACTATTTGAACTTTGTATATGAGAGTTATGGCGGTTTTCTATTATGATGTGTGCCATCTGAGAACGCAAAGTATGATGGGTAATTTTGACATTGAGCCCAGGTTTGGGATAGACAGTCAACATGTTTATCAATTATGAGGCTGTTTGAACTTTGCAGTTGAGTTATATCAAAACGCCATTAACCCAAGATGGGCGACTTCCTGTTTGTTATGGGCAGGGTCATAATGTAACTTTCTGCTCATCTTGGGGGTAAAAATACATGTAAATTTGATGCAAATCCATTAAAAATCATTTTATTTTGCTTTTATTTGTTTTAGATGTTGATTTACTGTTGTACTTTACAGTGCAGAGATGTGAGTCATATGGAAGTTAATCTCAATATGTGCAGACGTGCCCAATGTCTACCTACCTCTACTGAACCTATCCTAGTCACTCCTTCTCCTTCACAACCTGCTTCAACAGCTGCACCAGTTCCCACTCTTTCACCTAAAGTACAGTCTAAAATGGTCAAATATCCTCACTGTAGCCTCTTATTATTCTGAATAAATGTCCCTACACATATCCAAAAGAAACACACAACACCATCACCTTCAGGAGGAACCTGGTAGACTACGCTCTTCTCATCATCAATGGTGACCTGGTGGAGAAAGTATGGTCCTTCAGGTTCCTGGGTGTTCACATCCAGGAGGAGCTCTCCTGGGCCACCATCAGACCATCCTCTCTGACCCCTCCCACCCATCCTCTCTGACCCCTCCCACCCTGCTCCCCTCTGAAGGAGATACGGATCAATCAAAGCTCCACCTCCAGAATGACAAACAGTTTGTATCCCTGGGCCATGAGAACCATGAACAATAAATAACCTTTTTCCTCCCATGACTCAAACTACATGTGCAATAATCCACATCAAAGTGTAATACACTGAGTTATATTTATTTATCTAATAACTGGTCACTTTATATTTTTATATTGTGTGTATGGTAATGTATAAAGTTTGCTGAGTAGTTTTATTAGTATTATATATTTATAAGTCCTTCCTTTTCCAGTATTTTATTTGTGTTTTATGTCATTATTGGAGACCACCTTAATATTGTATATATGTACAATGACAAGCTTCTATATTTTTTTTTTTTTTTTTTTTTTTTATAAATGTCTTTATTTAATTTCATTTCAATTCAACTTTATAAAATATAACATTAAGAAAATATAACATTAAGAAAAAACAACAACAATTCCACATAAACAAGCATCAGCTACAGTGGAGAAAAAACTGTTTTAGAATAGCTTTTATTTTATTTTTTATTTTATTTTTTTATCTTACCAGGAATTTAAAACTTAAGGTTAGCCGCAGGTGCAGGAAAGTTGATGGTCTGTAGATGTTGCAGGAGGTGAAGGTGGCCGAGTTATTGTACAACAGGATTTATTTTTAGGTTAATAAATTGTGAGATCTTGATTTTATTTGTCATTCATCATTAATGGCCTCTGTAAAAAAAAAAAAAAAAATTCAATGTTTTAAAGCTGTAGGGAACTACTGCAAAAGAGTCAAAGAGCCACATGAGGCCCCAGAGCGACATGTTGCAGACCCCTGGTTTAGTTCAATGATGTGTGAAAGTCAAAGTGAGTCAGGTCACACAGAGAGGAGAGGGTGAACAATTAACCACCTGCACCTGTGCTGCCTTCACTCAACCTGGGATTTTCTGCCTCCTGCTAATGGTTGAATATATTCTACTGTAAAGAGGAGACTTTGATAAAGAAGTGTTTTAGATCAAACTAGTTCAGCTCTTTCTGATCAATCTAAGCACTCTTCTAACCTGGATATCAGGGATCATATGTTAGCGTTTCCTATAGAGACTCTATTTTCCCACACTCTCCTGGGGAAAGTGAATGCACCTCATAATGAAATGCAGAGCAGCTGATGGAGAAGCTGTGAGATGTTACAGAAGCTGAGCTAACATGCTAATGAACCCTTGTACACTCCTTTAATATTGTAGTTACTGGTATTCTCATTGTATTATTATTAATATGTAATTTCCCTTCAGGGATCAATATCGTGATTATTTTATGCTTTTATCTTAGTATTGCTGTTATTATTATTATTAATCCTATATTAGTGAAGAACGACACATACCACTGCATCTGTTTGAATCTGCAAGAAACGATGTGACAAGTCATTGTTGCCAGATTGGGCTGTTTTTCTGTCAATACATTTGAGGGTTTTTAAACAGAATATATATCTGGCAACACTGCTGGTTGTGCTAATCCTACATTTCCCATGAACACTATGTTGTGACATGTCATGCAACAGTTGGCTTTATTTAAAGTACTGTGACATTTGGCAAAAGGAGAATTAAAAGACAAGCAATTCTGCATTGCATATAATATCAAATAAAAAACTCTACCACCACCTCCTGGCTCTTTATAGATACTGCACTTACAAGATTTTTAACTGATAATATGAACTGCTTTGCTAAAATTATTGATTCTTAAACTATAATTGCTTCACTTACTAAAAGACTTGCTAAACGCTGACCCAGCATTTGATTCTAAGCTCATTTATAACAATATGTCCCACTTGTCATTACAAGGTCATTTATTAACAGCAACAAGCAGGAACTCCTTTAATGGAAACAGAAACCACCTAGTCATATCCTGAACACATGAATGACAAATGCAATAATGACAAGAGAAAACACAAGTGTGGAAAAGCCAAAGCACAGAATAATATATATATATAAACATTTTTTAAATTTTATACATAAAGGGATGCATCGAATATTAATACAAAAAGATGGAAAAATGGATAACTCTGAAATACAACTGACAGTGATTAAAGGTCCACTCTACATGGAAAAATGCATGAAAAAAATATTTGGAGCAAAGTATTATGTATGTATGTATGTACAGTATGTATGTTTGGTGGAGGCTCATTTTGAAGAGAGAAGTTTGTCTTCAGGGCAGTGGAGGTTCTTTTATTATCTCTGTAAAAACAGGCAGATATTAGTCAGCTTGTATCAAATCCATTTCAACACTACTGTCAGTCAAAGTGCACTGCTAAACCCTCCTTACTTTTTGTGTTTTTTTACATTTCTTCTTCTTTCTGGTGGTTGGTTTGGCATCCACAGCTTCACTGTCCTGTTGTGTTTGGCACAAAAAAGTGAATTGTCCACTGACAATCCTCACTCTGGTATGTCAGGAATGTCAGAACGTTACAGGTGCACTGATGTTGTGAGACAAGTCCTTGTACCTTTTGTTGTTTTGTGAATGACTGGCACAGACTAACTCCACAAGCTGAGTCTCCTTCCTGGTTTTGTCCTGAAATAATGTTAAAAATTGAACTTTAATAACTTTTTCAAAGGGCTTTGTTTTTCTGTATTATAGCATGTTTCTTCAGTTAAATGATTGTCTTTAAGTTCCTATCATTTTTTCATTAATACTAGTATATGTATCATTCAGTGATTCATTGTTTTAGAATGTATAGCATGTCATTTCTATACTGACTTATAATGATATAATAATTTTTACAAACAATATATACATTTTAAATATAATCAAATCAAGTATAATATACATGCACACCCACATATATATGATTTTAATAATATGTAATTAAATATGTACTATGCATGTTATATTTATATATTTACAATTGAATAATTCATTTATATTATATTAACAATGTAATTATATTTAATACTTTAAAAACGTTCTGAAGTACAATTAGCAACGTATTAAATTAGTCAAAAATATCATCAATTATATTTAATAATATGGAATTATTTTAAGTATCATTACTATCATATATTAAATTATAATGATCATATATAATTTCAGAAATTATTTCCATTATTTATTATTTCGGATTATTCAAATAATTTCCTTCTGGGATTAATATTTCTAATTCTGAAATGTAATGTTTTTATATTTAGGATTAGTGCTGTAAATAATCAAGCATGGGTTCCCAAAAAGTTTTCTTTTAATTTATCACTTTTGGCATTAGTGAAAATAGTATTTATTACTATGATTATTATTACTATAGTTGCCAATATTCAATATTGAGCTATTTTGTTATGGATGTTAAAGGGCCCCTCACACTGGTTCTACACATTTTCTCTAAGTTGAATAAAATTACAAGTCTTTATGCTTTCAAATTGAAGTAAACCACACAGACACAAAACAAACAATATTGACTAAACAATGAAGGTGCACCTGAATGTAATACTGTATGTAGCGTGTCCATTTAAAAGGAATGAACTGGTTCTGTGGGTGGTCTATTTAAATGGATGCAGTCGTCATGAACCAAGGCCACTTGGCTTAAGATGGAGTGGACGGTCGAGTCGTCTGATAAATGAAAATATCAATGAATCTTCAAATAATGAGCAACTTATTGCAAAGATAAATCAGCACATGCATTACATTAATTATATAAACAACATTTTTTAATCACTAGCACACAATTGAGATGTGCTGAAAAGAAACGGGCTATTGTAATGTACATTTTCCATGATAGTAAGGCTGGGCAGGAGATATACCTTGATAAATCAATATGGGACAGTGATATGGAGGTCATCGGAAGGTTTCAACTAGTTTTAAGATTTTGGATCTGGGAATATTAAATATTTTGAACTTTAAAAATAAACATGATAAATTATAAAATACTGAGGATTATGATGTTGGCCTGTAAAAAGGAACCAGGAGATGGCGCTGTGATCTGGTGATCTGATTTAAATGTTCAAAGTTTAATGTAAAAGCCTTCTGCAAGAGATAAAATGTGAACCAATGAACTTACCTTCTTTGCTTTAGGAGACAGCTGGAAGTCCGCCAGGCAAGACAGATGAGAGGGAGACACTTTCTCTATGGCACTTAGGGCTGTGCCCCTGAACCAGACGGGGTTCAGTGGAAGGAAGCTCTCCTTCTCCTGTAAAACACAAAGCAGACACTATTACTTACAGTTTGTCCTGTCAAAAACCATCCAACAGCATCTTAAAGGAACATTTGAAGAATCACAAACCTGCTGATGAGCCATCCTGCGTTTGGGAGAACCTCTGGACTTTGGAGATTCTCCAGGAGGGCTCGTCTGCAATGATGAAAAGCATCACATTGAATTAAAACACATAAACTGTCACTAGTCCTAAAGTGATCATTGTATGATGCCACATTTTACCTTGCCACCCAGACCGATGGTCCGCTACTGATGGGTATCAGGGCTGCGTGGAGCTGGGGAGCTCTCCCTCACAACCAGTTTAGGAGTGACTTTCCTAATTGGAGGTGATGGCTTGGGAGAGACCCAGGGTGTAGGAGGTGGTGTCTCCAGATGTTGGCTGGCAGCGGACCAGAACAACTGGACAAGGATGTGCATCCCCTTATCATCACTCAGATGGACCTGCAGAAATAAGACATTAAAAGAGAGACAAAATATTTTATTATCAATGTGTCAATGAGCATCTGGTGTTGACTCATTTAAAGTTAACAACTTTGTTTTTCTTAGATATTGTACTCACACCATCCTTGCTCCACAGCGCCAAGTTGCTTAGAGGGAAGTGCTCTGTAGCGCTGAAGTACGTAACACCTTGAAAAACAAAATAAAACATCATCATGGTACCAATATATTCATTTAGACTTATGAATTGTTATAATGCAGTTCATATATTTTTTCTTTTGATTTCTTAATGAATGGATGTACTGTAGACATTATTTTTCTCTTACCCAAACGAGCAGGAAGTCGACGACAAAAACCTGCATAAAATAAAATGTGATAAAATTAGAATTACGCTATCATACAAAATCACACACATGTTCACTAAGTCAAAAGCTACAAGATATGAAAGAAAAGCTTACTTTAGACTTTGACCAGCGGTTGCTGCAAGTGGTGAGGAGGTTTTTAAAGTCCCCACCAGCCACGTCAACAGTGGTGCTGGTCAGCTTGTTGCCTGGGGCCATGACGCAGATTGTGTGAGGTGCGCGAGGAACTGTGGTGTGCAGAACCTCGGTGCGGATCTCTGAAGCAGAAGCCCCGCATGCCGACAGGAAACCAAAGCTCAGCTGAGACTCTGGCATCCGGACGTAGCCATCTACAATAGCACGTAGATGGGAGTTCCCGACAATCAGAACAGTCAGCAAAACAAATACCACAGCTTTAGCATTAAAATCACAAATAAATTACAATATAAAGTACTTCTTTGACAAAGTGAAAGATTCAATAATAGTAATACCTTCTTGCCAGGGAGCTCAGGCGGATTGGCCAACTTGAAGTGGCGCCCGGTTAAGGGCGAAGTCAGCCATTCCGAGACCCTGTGGTGGTAACCAGTACCGTGGCCTGTTTACAAAAAGACAGAGCAAAAGATAATTAAAAAGGGATTTCAGACGTATAGAGATAACATACAACTATCACTGTTTTCTACTAGTGACTGAAAACACTAGTTAAAAAAAAGGCGATAGATTAAAAACAATTAGTTAAGATATTTAATGATAAAAACCACCGGATACTTACGTGTATGAAAGGTCGCATGCGTGTCAACCGCTCTCCAGAATGGTCCGGCTGACAGGGACGAACCAACCTTCTGTTGAAAATAAACATTAAATTCCACACTGTGAATGATGTGAATACCCTGTGGGTTGCTTTCGTGAGCATGTCAGTTCTGGTGCAAACATACCTTGTTCAGCGGAGAGCTGGGGCAGGGGTTGCGTCCCTGGGATCAGGAGCTGGGGCGGGCAGCTCGGACGCATCCGGCTTCTCCAGCACTGCTTCTGGGCCTGGGAGCGTCTTCCCTTCTGAGGCATTCAGATAGAGAGAGAGAAAGATACACAAAGCAAAACCTAATCTAACCTAAACTAATTTAAGCTAAACTAAAGTTAACCCCAAGCTATCTAATAATATTGTATCTAATCTAACTGAATATATTAACAATGACAATGGAAAAAAACGCTTAAAATAATGTGAGGCAATATGTGAGGTGCGGTAAGATAAGGTGAGGAGGCTGACCAAAGGTTGTGTTACGGCAAGATTTGCGGTTGACCTCATTTGGAGACATGATTTATTGCTCTGGTTGAATGATGGAGTCCAGTCGGAGCATTGATGATTTTATAAAAAAGTTTATTCTAAAGCTAAGTAAAAAATAAAGACAAAGATGGAACAAAAGTAGTGACCGTCCGAAAGCAGAGCCGCTCCCTCTAACAGTTCTGACACGTATATCCCTGCCGTTCCCCCTCCCTCCTCCCCCCTGGGAGATAAAGACAGGACAGAGTGGAGGAGGTGGGGAGAGAGGAGAAGAAAAAAACATTTTCTTCTTCTTGGGTCAAACAGTCCTGGTATCTTGCTTGATTGTCATGGAGACGGAGGTGTGTGCGTTTTATGTGTTCGTGTGTGTGAATGGCTGTGTATGGGGTGTGCCATGTGAGTGCGTACACATAGAGTGCCTACGCATCTGTCCTTAGGGTTGTTTTGGGGAACTATGTGAGTGTGTGTAAGCATATCATGTGCTTTGGACAAGGCGGTCTGACCAAAGTTGAAGAAATGAGAATCACACAATGGAAAGTTACCCATGGCTTAAGGATTAAAAATATGAGTAAATTAATTATGAAGCATAACTAATAATTTCGCCTTAACAGCTGAAAAGAACAAAGAAAATACAAATCCGTGAGCTGCAAACCCTGCTATAAATCAGTAAACCGCAATATTGGCAAGAATACACAATAACTAAATATCTAATGTCTCCACTATGTCAGCATTGCTAAGATTGTTTCATATTCACAACAACTTAACAATAATTAAGTTAAACTACAATAAAAAATATCTATAATCTACCGTCACTGCTGACTCACAAACTGAAATAGCTCACAACCAGTTTACAATATGACAGATAAAGGCCTGACAATAGCTACTAGATTAAAGTGCTAAATTGCTTTTTGCTTAAAAGTCATATCAAACATGTTTGCTCATAGAAGGCTGTCATTTAACCACATATTTTTTTAAGCAAACACTACTATGAGGCACAAGCATTATTTTATCAGTCACCATTTTACACAGACAATTGTTCAACATTAATGCTAATTAAAATTCATAAATGGAACACACATCCATGAGAAGAGGGAGGAGCATGAGGCTCGGTTCTGTTACTACTACTTTAGTTTTTTTTTTCACTTCAAGATATAAATCTATACTACAATTCAATAAGTGTGTGCGTGTGCCACTTCCGGTGTGTGCCAGAGCTCCTGTGGACTTCTCTTTTGAGGAAACATACTTTGTTTTTTTCCTGTTCCTTATTTGGTGATGACGTTTCAAAACGTTTATTTTGATGTTAGTTTGACCGTACGCTATTTAGACCGGACAGACCTCATCCGAATGTTAATGACGGCAATGGCTGCTGTGTTCTCCACAGCGTGTGTGAGAGAACCAACGAAGGAGATTAGAGTCCCAGGTAGAGAGTCTCACACACACACACACACACGTCGACCAGGTGTGCTTCACTATTGATCACCGTCTACGTGACTTGCGTGTACACGTGTACTGGTATGTAAGCGTGTGAGTGTATAGCGAAGCACCATTTAGTCCGTTTACAGTCTGTATCACAACACTCGTTCATAGCGTGGTAGTCAGAATCAGAAATGTTTTATTGGCCAAGTACAGTTTTTAGGACAGCACAAGGAATTTGACTTGGTAGTCACTGTAGTGTTACGCTCTGAATCAGATCTAAGTGTTTACATGTCACGGTGACGGTGCTACATCGTGAAGCGCTCCTGATGATTACTGCAGCTTCACTCACGTCACACTTGCCACTACACCTGACTACAGAAAGTGAAAGTTAGGCAGGCAGGTACACGTGGATGGACTGGTGCGCATAAATTTAGAATGGATTCCCCCACAAACACACACACAACTGATGCACGTGCGTACACTACACAGGGATGTAAATGTTGAACTCACACAGAGCCGTTTAGAGAGAGTTGCCACTTTGGTGTTGCATTGCAAAACGTTTATTTTTCGTGGTACTTTCGTGTCTTTTTCTTTTTTTTTTTTTATCTCTCAACAACCTGCGATGGATTATGTGCAAGACACGCGTGTGTGTGAGAGATAACGCACGGAGGAGATGGAGGTAGACACACACACACAGTTTATAATAAAAATATACTAAATGAGTAAAATAAAACACAAAATTAATTGATATTTATACAAAAAGTACACAAAATGACAACAGAAATGCACAAAAATATACAAAAAGGCTCCAAAAACAGGCATGAAATGACTGCAAAAAGCAAACACTATAGAAAAAAACATATGAAAATGACTCAAAATACACGAAAATAAATATTTATACACTAAATGACAAAAGAAATGCACAAAACTACACCAAAAAAGATACAAAAATACACAAAATGAATCCAGAATCACTACAATGGCAACAAAAAACTATAATTACAGAAAAAATGCACAAAAAGACAACAGAGATACAAATATACACATAATGACTCCAAAATACATACATTACAGAAAGATACACCAAACAAAAAATTATAAAAGTGAGTAAAAAAAAAAAAACAACAAGCACATTTATCATGTTCATGTCTCGAGTATGTACACCTCTTTGTACATCCAATCTTCAAACACATACTCATTTGAACATAATTAACAACTCTACTTTAGCTCCTCCCACTATATGAATACATACTTGTGATGGGCACTGTACTAGTCTATTTAAATGGTCAAACCTCTGTAACAAGCACTTTTGTACTGTAAGTCTACCACCACCTCCTGGCTGTTTATAGATACTGCATTTACAAGATTTTTAACTGATAATATAAACTGCTTTGCTAAAATTATTGATTACCAATGTATATCGTGAGAGGGGCTTGTGAAAACATGATCAGCTTTAATCACCAGCTCAGAGCGTTTAAACATATAATAACTTCTGATACTGTACAATATTCTGACACCTAGTGGTGAAATAACTGAAACATCCTTGAGTCCATTTATTTTTGTGTAATCATAGTCTGGAATGATGTCATCAGGATCATTTAAATTAGGTTAATTTCAATTAATTTGATCAAAACTTAATCAATAAACCTGATCAGATTCAGTAAAAAATTGATCCCTGAGGAAAATATGGTGATATTAATGTTGCTCTCATACATATTTATATGACATGAATAATTAAAAATGAGCAGTCAGAATAACACAACAATGTATATTTACCTTTTAATTGTATTTTATTTTTGATTATTATAATTATATATATATATTTTTTTTTTACTTTGTTTCTTCACAGTACAACTTATATACATTTCTAATTGTATCTTATTTTATTTTTAATAATTTTTTGTTTAATTATGGGTTTTTTTTTTTATTATTTATTTTGTTTCCTCACAGGAATTAAAAACTAATTTTTCCTGAAAAAAAAGGATCAATATTGCTAAAAAAAAAAAAAAAAAACCCAATTTTAAAAGATGAATGTGGAAAGCACGAAATTAAAAAAAATAAAAATAAAGCAGAATTTTGAAAAAAAAATAAAATGCATATGAATGGAAATGTGTAAAATTTGCTAAGATTGTTTTTCATATTCACAACTTAACAATAATGAAACTACAGTGAAAAATAACTATAATCTACCATCACTGCTGACTCACAAACTGAAATAGCTAATAACCAGTTTACAATATGACAGATAAAGGCCTGACAATAGCTGCTAAATTGCTTTTTGCTTAAAAGTCATATCAAACATGTTTATATATACACTTTTTTTCCCTCCTCTCATTCAGCAGAGCACCGTAAAGACAGCTTCCTACAGAGCCCCAAAGGAAAAAAAAAAGACTATTGTGAAGGCTTACAAAACAGAAATCCACCCCTGAGCCTCATTTGAGTCGCAAAAGTTGTGCTTCCGGGTCAGAATTCATCACAATGGCGTCATCCACACTGCAGGATATTCTGTTTATACATTTTTCCTTTGAAATCGTGTTAAAATATAGTGACATTTGCTTGCTAGATGGCACATCGTTAACATGAGTGACGGACAGGTAAATAGGATACTTTAGTTCTAGAGGACACAGTCATAGTAAAGCATATTCAGAGCAGAAGAAGAAGGAGCTCAGGAACATGATTATAATAAAACTCCATACAAAAATAAATAATTTATTTTCCAAAAAAACATAATATACATTGCAGTAAAAAACAGTTAACCTAATGTAACTTTATTTTTTAAAATCAGTATAACCCAGTACGGGTACATCTCAGTACGTAGCAGTCACGTACTGAGATTGTAAGAGGATCTCAGTACGATGTGAACTCAGACTGTGACACCGGGAACAAAATGTAACGTGGAACTAAAGTTGAAAAATAAGGATTTAAGTCAGCATGTGAAGTGGAGCGAAACCATAAACAGAGTTTTAATATCTGTTTTTAAGGGATAAAAAAATCTGTTTTTAGGGTAAAGGACTTCTGTACTTTTACATTTGTAATATAATTTGTAATATATATATATATATATATATTTAACACAATTAAAGACATTTCAGGCGATCCCATTTAAACTCCAGTCGACCCCACCCGGGGTCCCGATCCCAAGTTTGGAAAAAATTGGAGGACCAAACCTACCAAAATGATTAAATACAAATAAATAAATATAAGTGGGGAGAGAAATACACAAGTTAAAATATAAATACATCATAAAATTAAAAAAATGCAAAAATACAAAGATCTTTTCCAAAAAATAAAAATAGATCAATGAATAAAAGTGGAAATAAAAAAGAAAATACAAATATAATTATTTTTTTTCACTTATATTTTAGAATTAAATGAATAAATAAACATAAAAAGGAAAATTAAATACAAATAAATAAGTGGGGGAAAAACAAAAGTTAAAATATAAATACATCATTAAATAAATAAATGCAAAATAAAAATGTTCAAAGATTAAATATAGATTGATAAATAAAAGTGGAAATAAAAAAGAAAATACAAATATAATTTATTTTTTATTTTATCTTTAACTTTTATTTATTTATTCGTTTATTTTATACAAAACAAAAATTTGTATTTTTGTTTTCTTTTGATTTTTACTTTTATTTCTTAATTCATTTATTTTAAATTTTGGCAGGTTTGGTCCTCCTTAGAAAACCAATGGCCTCACGTGATCTCGGTGGTGCGTTCAGGGTCCATGGGACACCAGCCAATTGCTATGAATTTTACTCAAAAGCGGACCGAACGTGAAAAGTGGTCACGTGTGTGGTAAAACATTTCACCCTACGTACATTTTATTTTTATATGTCATATAAAACCTTTAGAGAGCCCATATTAAAGGTATTGTAGACGATGTTTAGCTTCCGGGTGGATCATCAAGACTATTGGTCCTCCTAATTGTCAATCATGTTTACGAAAGGCCGTCGTACGTGCTCGTGCCCGGTGCGCACCGGGTCCTTTGAAAATAGATTTTCACTTACCGGTGGCGAGTCTGACATAGTGGGAAAAGTGCAAATCTTCTTTTGTAAGGTAAGCTTGTATGACCGATGTCCACACCAACTTGTAAACAGAGCTGTGCACGAGGAAAACGGGGCTCGTGGGTCCGTGTACTTCGCGGACATCCGTTTTTTGATTAGTAAAAATGAAACAGACAACGGAAAACAAACCGTTTCCCATGTTTCTATTTGTAATAAAACACCAAAAAAGAAAAACAAACTGATTTCCCGTTTTTTATTTGATGATGGAAAATAGATAATGAAAAACGGAAAATGGATCCGTTATCCGATTTTATTTGGGAAGGACCAACACTTTTTTTTTTAATTCTTCTTCTCTGCAGCCAACCGTGAACCGGAAGTGTTACGCGAAGAAGACGAGAAGGTGAACGTCGGCGGGACAAGGCTCGGGATTTAAAATTATTATGTCTTTGGATGAATATGCAAGTTTTATTTTGGAAAAAAGAAGATATGGAATGTTTAGCAGGGATATTGCGGCTGCTTTATGTACCCATTTTGGCACAAGACGGGGGTTTTCTCAGAGGAACGTGCGGAGATGGTGTGCTGAGCAGGGGCTTGTTAGGGACTTCTGTTCTGATAGCCAGCTTGCAGCTGAAGTTGCCCAAGGTATTGCAGAGGTAAGGCTATTTTTCTAAATCATCACCGTATCTACTAAAGGACTTATGCTTTACCATTCATATGAAACTGTAGCTTTTCAAACATTGCGACTTTGTTGTGCCATCTTTTCCTGGACGAGTCATGCGAAATTTAATGTCCCTCAACTCTCACCTGCTCCCACAAATGGGAAAGCACAGCAGGTCTGGAGTGAATTTAATCCCAAACATGAAATATGTCATTACCACTTGTGACTAATGCTTCATCAAAATCATAACCGCCTTATCTTGTTCTATGTGGGACCAGTAGTATTTATGTAGAATTATGGATACTCCTTGTATTTGCATTCAATATTACTTGAAAATTATATACATAATAATCATGTGTATATAATATATATCCCTTTGCAGAAAACCCTTTAGTGTGTTACAACAAAGGGTAAACAAGCTTAAATGCTATCCAAATGTGCAAGAAGTGTGGGGAAAAAATCCCTCTTTTTTTTTTTGTATATTTGACCTCTCCCCTAGACCGGAAAATCCTTTGGCCGCAAAATGATGACTGGCTATCTGTCTTCTAAAGGAGTGAAAGCATCTGAGGGCAGAGTGGGCAGGATGCTGCAAAGTGTTAATCAACCCTACCACACTGAAAGACAGCAGGTAAGGTCACAATTGTATTGTATTCAATTAAACACAGTAATACCATTAAGAAAATTAAAAATATATATTTTATATTTTAGGGTGCCAGAAATCTGAACCCCATACCCTACAATGCAGAATACATGGGTCACAAGCTGCATGTAGATCAAAATGAAAAGCTAAACATGTTTGGAGTGACCCATGTAATGGCTATCGATGGTTTCAGCCAAAAGGTTGTCGGTCATTCTACCATGCCAATAAAAAACAACATTATCATTTATGAGGATGTGTAAATGTAAAATAATCAATCATCAACTGTCATCATTCAGTTTAGTACATTTATTTGATTTTTGTATTTTAACTGAACATATCTCAGGGTTATTATAGGTAAATGTGTTTGAAAACCAATATTTTATTCATCTGTCTGCCTGTTGTTCCACAGACCTGCTGTGCTTTCTTATGGACTTTGGGAACAGGTCAGAGTTGACTGTGGAACAGAGTTTTATTTGATGCTGTTCATCCAGGAGAAGCTGTCAGAGCATCGACACAATGTTCAAAGGCTGCCCTACCTTCAGACACCTTCTACAAGGGTAAGTCAATCAATCCTGGTGTCTTGCAATGGGTGCTTACTTATGAGAACATGCAGACCAACTCTACACATAATATCTACACAGAACCATGTGATCGAAAGAATGTGGGTTGAGGTGAACGCGCGTGTCAACTACCCACTGAAGACCGCTTTGGTTCAGCTGGTGGACCAGGAAGAACTGGACACGGAGGACAGTTTATCCAAGTACTGCGTCTCAAACCTCACAAATGTAGTTTCAGCATGGAATGCCCACAGGATCCCAGGTATTTTTTTCTTCTTACTAGATGCAAGTTAAGTTTTTTTTTAATTCTCCGATACAGACACCATATCTCTTTGTTTCTGTAATATAAAATACAGTTTTTGCTGTTGAGATGGATTCTGAATGGGAACACATTTACAATGAACTTTAGGTTTAGAAAAATAACGGATCAAGGTTAAAAATAAAAATGTATCAACTCAAGGATCTGTTATCTGATTATTCAGTTTATAGATTCTGTCCTGGTGCCACTGATCCCCTGTGTCTGTTCCAAGTTTTTGACGAGAGCAAAATATTGACTGATAGGATGTAACGATTCACTCAACTCCCGATACGATTCGATTCACGATACTGGGTTCACGATACGATTCTCTCACGATTTATTTTACAAGATGGAACTAGACAAATTTTTTTATTGGGAAAAAAACTAGAAAATACTGTACTATTTTCATTGTATTTTTCATTGTCAAAAGAATTCCTTGATAAACAATTCAAAACAATGCAATTTAACTAAAAATAAATCTTGAATGAAATAAATAAAGGAATAATACAAATGAAAATGAAGCCTATTAATTTAAATTCTGGTTCTATAATAAACAATGCAAAACTGCATAATAGTTCTTTTTCTTTTAAAAGTGCAACTGAAAATGTATTTTGTGCCTTAACAATTGGACTTTAAAAAAAAAAAAAACGTGATTACACTGATTTACGTCATATTTGTTTGGACCAGCAGAGGGTGCTGGTAACACTGTGGTTGGTTGGCATGCAGATATCTTGCAGATCTTTACAGAACTAATAGAAAAACGTGACTTTTACAGATATTCAAATAATATTACAGATATTCTTTCGGCGCTAAAGGGGTAATGAATCATTTATTAACATATTTAAGAGTAGAAGGCGGCCAGAAAGAAAGTATTAGCAGACTCCGCCTGCCGCCTACACTTGTGGATAGCGCCCTCTGCTGGTTAAAAAAAGTACTGCGATTCAATTTTCAGAAAATCGATATCAACCGTGATACCTATGAATCGATTTTTAACTGCCTTACGATTAATCGTTACATCCCTATTGACTGAGCATTTGAGTCATGTCCTGTCATCAAAACCTGGAAATCTGCAATTTATGTTTATATTAATTTCATTGAAATTTTGGATCCAAAAGAGTGGCATGATTATGGCCAAAATTATAATTATATTGATCAATATTGCTTTACAGTTAATCACAATTATTTATCACTTTGAGGAAAACAAACAATTTTTTTTGTGCACTAATTTAAAACAAAGTGTGAAGTTTTCAGTGCAAAATTAGGTTTTAAATTAAAATTATATATATAAATAAAAAATATCCCACGATTTTCGAATTATTTAAAGGCTAACTGATTAAATACACTAGAGGGCAAAAATGAGATTAATAATCAGGTTAATCATGATTACAATTAGGTGATGTGATTAATGGTGCAGTCCTAATCTATCACTAACTCTTTAAATATTATTGCATTGTCCCATCTTGCAGGAAAGGGAATCCCAAATGACCTGGCAAAAGATGGTTGTCCTGCCAAACTAAGTGAGGATCTCCTGCCTGTCGGTGGTGTTGCAGCTGACATATATCAGCAGGAGGTGGGATCCGCCCTGAAAAGGGAATCCATTTTTGGACTGAATCCTTTCATCTCTGAAGAAGGCCAACAGTGTACTCAAACTGAGTTCAATTCCCATTTTGACTTGCTGTCATTACATCAAAATGTAGTTCACAATAACTATGGCCCTTTCAAAGACGCAGTTAGGTCTCTTATTGATATCACCAGAAGAAATGTGTGACCAGTTACATCAGTGAGAAAGAAGCAGACTTTTTTTTTCTTAATAAAATAACATTTATTTTAAACTTTACACTTTGTAAAACTGACATAAAGTGCAAATGCAGCATTATCTGAAATGGAACTGACAACCTTGCAAAATTTTAATTTTTGTTCATGTAAACAAGGAAATTCCTGAGAGGTGCTTTAACTGGCTGAGAAGTTTTTTAGCTTATTTTTAAACCTGAAAGTCAAAGGTTTCTTGATATATTTGAAATACCTCATTGAACTTCAAGGTAAAGAACTTATGGTAAATTACCAGCTACATACATTTGTCACACAAAAAAAAAAAATGTACAAAATTATAATGACTTACAGTTAAAACGTGTCAAACAGTTTTAAAACAACAGGTAAAACCTAAGTGACTTGATGTAGCTGATGTAGACCAGGAATGCTTATTCTTCCTCTTCACGGAAAGCTACAGATACTGTGTTTAAGACAGTAGAAAGACCCTTAACCTGGTGGACCTTGGAGTGAAATTCTTCTGCTCTGCATTGCAGACAAAGATCAGAAGTTGTCAACCACTGCTCTACACATGTTTGGCATCCAAGCAGAGACTCACAGCAGGTGGAAACCATAGGTTGCTTCATCACAGCTGTAAGGTTTAAACAAAAAAAAGAAAAAGTGCAAAAAAGAGCATCAACTGGTTATCTTTTGTGACCTAATGTTACATATTCTTACCTCTACTGACCATACAGGTGAAGGCGTCCTTTATAGGAGTCATAGTTAGAGATTTTGCCACTGCACTTTTGGCCTTTGCAAGCTCAAACAGCTGGTTTACAGATGAAGTGATGTCTGCAGCTTTTTTCAGGTGGTCCATATTAGAAATGACCTCTTCTGCTTGGGACCTTCTACTTAAATGTCAGACAAATGTCAAATTAAAGATTTTAATATACATTATTAATGGTGCAACAATTAACATACAGCTGGGCAATATGAATGGAAAATGTATCATAATTTTGGCGTTTTCATATTAACATGATTAATAATCAAATTTAAACTAAGATAACCAACATGTAAAACTTCATAGAGCTTTAAGTTTCACACATTTGTCATGTTTCGGTGGTATTTTGATAAAACCTTTACATATCCTAAAAACAGTGAGCAACTCCTTTCAAACAACAAGACAGAGTGTTTCCACACAGTGGAACCCAAAGGAGGCTCTATCCTTTCTCGCATCTTCTACATCAGTGGTTCTCAAACGTTTTTCACCAAGTACCACCTCTGAAAATACTTTGCTCTCCAAGTACCACCATAATGAGCAACATTATGTAAATACAGTAGCGTAGTAGGCCTAAATAGTTATTAAAAACTTTAATTAACACCTACTGTAACATTACACACAGTTTGAACAGTAACACTGTTTAAATATAGGAAAATAAAACACTTGAATAATGAATCAGATACATTTGAATGCATTGCTGTCTTAAAAAGATTGCACATCTTGTCGTGTGGAACTTTGACAGTATGTGCAGACAAGATAGAACAATAAATAATAATCACAATTTAGAGTACCACTAGATGGAGGCCACGTACCAATAGTGGTACGCATACCACAGTTTGAGAATCATTGGTCTACATGCTTTGTTCATTAGCAATTGTATCACAGACAGACTGACTGAGTTCAGTTAAGTCTTTATCATTAAAAGCACTTTAAAAACACATCCATCTAAACTACTGTGTTAGTGTCAATGTCTTATTTCCACATATCAATAGAATCCATTGACTACCTTTAAAAATTATTTTTGATTAATTTCTGTCACCCTGAAGATCAACAAGCTGAGCACAGATCGATGGGAGTAGAGCAGTGATTCTCAAACTGTGGTCCCTTAGTGGTCCGCGAGGTGACAAGTGCACATACCATGTTTTAAAATGGAAAATGGAATTATTATTTTTTATTTCAGTGTTTCTTAAACTGCCTGTGACATGTGTTTTCAATATCAACTAAACATAGAATTTAAAATCACAAAAATATTATTTTTGTGGCATTGTCTGATTTGAGCAGTGCAGTGGACCGGTTTGCGACCCTGTTAGCATATATTTTTGGGGCCATTTTGAGGTAAGTGGTCCGTGAGTGTTTTTTATGTATTAAGTGGTCCTTGGTCTGAAAAAGTTTGAGGAACACTGGAGTAGAGAGCATAGGAAAATAAATAAATTCATTGATCAAATCGATGAATCATCACACCCTTAGAACCAACATATTACTTCAGAATAAGTGAAGTTACTGTCCTACAGTGGACTGTGACCACCAGCATACGTCACACCCAACTTTAGGGACAGTTTTTCACAGTAGAAGAATTGAAATGGTGCTCCTGTGTGTGTGTGTGTGTGTGTGTGTGTGTGTGTGTGTGTGTGTGTGTGTGTGTGTGTGTGTGTGTGTGTGTGTGTGTGTGTGTGTGTGTGTGTGTGTGTGTGTGTGTGTGTGTGGTGTGTGTGTGTGTGTGTGTGTGTGTGTGTAGTGTGTGTGTGTGTGTGTGTGTGTGTGTATAATTACCTTACTTTAGGTCGTCTTCCATGCTGGAACTCCACAAAGTCAGTGTCAGAGATAGCGTAGATTTTCCTGGAGTTTGAAGCCCAGAACTTGGAATCTTAAGAGTCATAAAATATGAACCTCACTTAATTACCAATCCATGCAAAATAATGTTAGATTTATTCCAAAACCACATATTTTGTGATCATATAACTTACTTCTTGAGCCTTCGCAGTCCACAATTTCATTAAATTGGCTGTCCGCCAAAGTAAATAGCTCATCGGAATCCAAGGCACCCTGCACCTTTACGGTTATTCCCTCAACAGTTGCCTCATCTTCCAAAAAGCAAATGGCAACCGCCATGGAGGTACTGATCTTGCCGTTCACCATTTCACCAATACTGATTGACCTGGAGATAAATCAGATCAGATGATTTTAAAATCACTATTGAGCGACTGGTAAAATTGACAAATAGAAGAAAGTTGAAAATTAAACAGAACATTAAACATTTAAACCTAAAACAAGTGCCTGAGAGATGAACATTACAACTTCTCTGAGGTACTGCTTGATGACACCACTAGGGTAACAGGTTGTACTGTGCAGTCAGTGCATTTAAATAAATAATAATATATACACTGTATATATATATATTTTATTTTAAAGTACATTTTAATGAAACCATAAAACATCAAAATACATTCCCTGCAAGTTTGAAAGAAAATAATTATACAAATATTAACTGGATTTAAAAAAAAAAAGTATTTACTTATTCAAGTTTTTCTTTCTTGGCTCTTGTACATATAATTAATTTAACAAGATGACATATGATAAAGTATTTATCTTTTCAACCGAAGCAATGTTGTACAATTACAGGAATATACAACTGAATAAAAAAACCATGCTATGTACACACTATTTATGTTCAAATTAATGTCCCTCAATAAAAAAGAAGAAAAAAAGTGTGTTTTCATGGCTAATATGCCCACATATCACAGGATGAAATGATAGCAGGTGGAATCAGCTGCATAACATATGAACAGTACCTGCTTCACATGGAGCTCATGGAGCTCCATGTGAAGCTGCACTCCCAGTAGAAGAAGATGAGGCTTGGTGCATGAAGCTGAAGGGGACAGTGGGTGGAGGAGTGGGTGAAGGTGCTGGTGCTCTGCCTGCAGGTGACTGACTTTGCTCTGGCTCTCCGTGGACCTCGTAATGGCCGCGGTTGGACATGTACAAGGTGGAAAAATGTCCTGCTGGCTCAGGCATAACGGCTCTGTTTGCATCGTCTGTAAGGTACAGACTACTGCGACGGACCTAGTTGTTTGGGTAAAAAAAAATAGTAACGAAAACGAGCCCAAATATAAACTTTTACTTGAAACTTTAGCTAGCTATTGTTGAAATTGTATTACTGTACCTGAAATACTCTGCAGATGTTTTCCACAGACAAATCGCCATCCTGTAGGGTAATATGTTTACCGCCCGAAAGAGCACGAACGTGTCACTCTCCATGTTTAAAGCACGGTTCAATGTTTACTACTGGAAGTAGTTGCTCCGCTCGTGGTACCCAACAAAAAAAAAAATCATTATGTTAAAATCGGATAACGGATGACGAATCCATTTTCCGTTTTTCATTATCTATTTTCCATCATCAAATAAAAAACGGGAAATCAGTTTGTTTTTCTTTTTTGGTGTTTTATTACAAATAGAAACATAGGAAACTGTTTGTTTTCCGTTGTCCGTTTCATTTTTAATAATCAAAAAACGGATGTCCGCGAAGTACACGGACCAAGATGGCAGGACTCGCATTGTTAAAAAGTAGAGTAAAACACAAGCACAGGTACAAGAAATCAATGAACAAAAACACACAGGTCAGTAAAAAACAGATAAAAAAAACAGGCAAAAAAAATAGAACAGGTGAGTACTGGGTTATATGGGAGTAATACAAAGGGGAAACAGACATAACAGATTTTTTCAAGTCAAATGCAAGAGAACCTCTCACTGTGGTGATCAGAGCTTGAATGGCTGTGAAACTGAGCTGCCCCAATTATATAGGTCAGTTAACAAGCAGGTGTACCAATAAAATGTCTTCTTTTTTCCCACGATTTTTGAAAAAATCCTTAAAAATCAACGGAAGGTCCTAGAAACTTGAAAATGTACACACTAAAATCACAGCCTTCTGATGGTCCAAGGTTTGAGCTTCTACGACCTTTCCTAAAATAAAAACACACAAAAAACAGACATCATTTGACCAATAAACTATTAATTACCTTCTGCGTCTGGGAGATAGTCTCTCCAGAAAGTATGGACCACCACCTCAGCAGCTCTCTTGTTGCTCCTTCTGGAGAGAGAGGAATGCTGTAAAGATCACCCAAGAGTTTTAGTCTTTCACATAATATGTACAAATGTGGAATTTTGTACAACCCATACTTGTACACTTTAAAGTGTCCCTTAGTTTTAGACAAACAAAATACATTCAGTGAAGCTAGTCTTACACCGTGTTAGATCAATCTCATGAGGAGTAATAATAATTTAAAGCATTAATTGACAGTACAACAACTAACACTGAATACCTTTTAAATAGTCTTTGAACCCTGTGGATGACCTGAAACATGACAATGTACCAGTAGAGCCCTGCCTCAGACATCCTGCATTGGCCAAGCAGTATTGAGAGTGAGGAGTCACGTGGTGGGTTGGGTTGTTTTGGGGGGGGGTCTGAGCCCGTCAGCCATGATGGTGGTAGATGCCCCCAGAATTTCACGCATTCGCCAGAGCTTTACTTTTTGCATAGAGGGATACGACAAGGAAAAAGAAAAAAAGCAATGCAAAAAGAGAAGGTGAAAGAAAAGGGACCTTACAGGGACAAACTGATACCAAGCGCAAAAAGAGGTATTTGGAGAAGCTTGAGATACACCTCATCAGTGGAATTTCACATTTTCTTCTATTGTCTAATTCGCCACTAGAAGGCGCTGGAGGTCTGATTTTTTTTACATGTTTTAGAGCTCATTGAGACCTTTTCAACGATGTAAAGCACAAGTTTGTGGCATCTTCCTATCAAAGGTTATTGACCATTTGGTCTGAAAAAATGGCTGCCAGTAAAAAGTGCTGACAGGGAAATCTGGAAAAATGGTTCTAACTCAGGAACGCAAAGTACTATCGAGATGGGGTCAACTGTTCCTATATCGGCTTAACGGGCCCCTTAACATATGTGAGAACCGGACCTCTCGTCGGTTCCCTTCCGGGCCCCCAGGGGTCCTGAGGTGTGGGCCTTCAGCGATGAACTTGTAATATAAAACTTAAATAATATAAAATATTGGATCTAATCTTTGACCACTCTTACTAATACTACCATGATATACATATGTCATGAAAACCAGCTGATTAATTGTAGCCTATTGAAGTGTATGAGGGGAACATATACATGATTGTGATTTACGTCTCAGGAAGTGTAAAGATCCAGCCTTGCTGAAAGAAATGACAGCGATGCCTTCAGTAGAGAGAGAACATCAGACCTTCACAACGTGTAAAGAGTTTGAGGAATGACTGATCATCTGATTCAGGAGACAAATGCAGTACAGAATTGCTGCAATGTGGACACAGCTCTTTTTTACCTTTTAGGGACATCTCTAGCGTGTCTCCACATCACCACTCTCATCCTGATATGAGTTCATAAAGGTGTGTGTTTGAATAAACATGTAATGTAAGTAAACACTGTGAGCCATAAAACGTTAATCTTAATCTGATCATATTTCAGGAGGGATTTGGTGTCTCATATTGTTTGTTAGGACGTGGGGACCTCTGCTGGTCATTTAGGATTATGTTTTTCAAACACGACAGGCCTGCTCAGCAATTTCATGTTGAAATTAAAAAAACACCAAAACTTGATCTTTATGTAGCTTTTGTAAAGCTTTTAATGATGTATCACTCTCTGTGATAGATCATGTGCCTGCTTTATATTCTCTCTCCCTCTATGCTTTTATTCTGACACCATCACTTCCGCATGTCAGCTGAAAAAAAAAAGCCAGACCACGTGACCTCGGTCACGTGACTTCGTTTTTCGTTTCAGCGTTCGGAACGGAAAAAGGAAACAGCTGATTTTCTATTTTCAATTCTAAACGGGGAAAGGAGAATGGAAAAGGGAAACTGCTGTTTTTCAATGTTCAATTGTAAAAGGGAAAAAGAGAAAAGGACACGGGAAAATCGAAAAACGGGCCAATTTGGATTTGTTTTATGGTTTTTTGATTAAAACGGTAAAACGTTTTTTTTTGTTTTTTGTTTGAAGAGGAGAGGAAAAAATACGGTTATTTAATTTTGGTTTACAGATGAATTTGGGATTATCCAATGATACCCAGACCGTATCTCAGCTTGTGTATGTGCTACAGACTTTACACCTTTGGAAAGGTCTCAATGAACTCTATAAGATATCAAAGAATCAGACCTCTAGCACCATGTACTGGGAAGTTACACAAGTTCATCTCTGAAGGCCCACAACTCAGACCCCTGGGGGCCCGGAAGGGAACCGACGAGAGTTCCGGTTCTCACATATGTTAAGGGGGCCGTTAATCCGATAAAGGAGCCATTGACCCCATCTCGATAGCACCTTGCGTTCCTGAGTTAGAGCCCAAAGGTCACCAAAGGTCAAGAAAAAAATTTAGAGGCTTCCGCACAGGGAAGACACCAAATGGTCAATAACTTTTGATAGGAAGATGCCACAAACTTGTGCTTTACATCGTTGAAAAGGTCTCAATGATCTCTAAAACATATAAAAAAAATCAGACCTTCAGCGGCTTTTAGTGGCGAATTAGGCAAGAGAAGAAAATGTGAAATTCCACTGATGAGGTGTATCTCAGCTTGTGTATGTGCCACAGACTTGTGCTTTACACCTTTGGAAAGGTCTCAATAAACTCTATAACATATCAAAAAAAATTCCACTGATGAGGTGTATCGCAAGCTTCTCCAGATACCTCTTTTTTTGCTCTTGGTATCAGTTTGTCCCTGTAAGGTCCCTTTTCTTTCACCTTCTCTTTTTCCATTGCTTTTCTTCTTTTTCCTTGTCGTATCCCTCTATGCAAAAAGTAAAGCTCTGGCAAATGCGTGAAATTCTGGGGGCGTCTACCACCATCATGGCTGACGGGCTCAGACCCCCCCCAAAACAACCCAACTCACCACGTGACTCCTCACTCTCAATACTGCTTGGCCAATGCAGGATGTCTGAGGCAGGGCTCTACTGGTACATTGTCATGTTTCAGGTCATCCACAGGGTTCAAAGACTATTTAAAAGGTATTCAGTGTTAGTTGTTGTACTGTCAATTAATGCTTTAAATTATTATTACTCCTCATGAGATTGATCTAACACGGTGTAAGACTAGCTTCACTGAATGTAGCTTAATAGTTTAATGGTCAAATAAAATGTCTGTTTTTTGTGTGTTTTTATTTTAGGAAAGGTCGTAGAAGCTCAAACCTTGGACCATCAGAAGGCTGTGATTTTAGTGTGTACATTTTCAAGTTTCTAGGACCTTCCGTTGATTTTTAAGGATTTTTTCAAGAATCGTGGGAAAAAAGAAGACATGCAAATGAGGACATTTTATTGGTACACCTGCTTGTTAACTGACCTATATAATTGGAGCAGCTCAGTTTCACAGCCATTCAAGCTCTGATCACCACAGTGAGAGGTTCTCTTGCATTTGACTTGAAAAAATCTGTTATGTCTGTTTCCCCTTTGTATTACTCCCATATAACCCAGTACTCACCTGTTCTATTTTTTTTGCCTGTTTTTTTTATCTGTTTTTTACTGACCTGTGTGTTTTTGTTCATTGATTTCTTGTACCTGTGCTTGTGTTTTACTCTACTTTTTAACAATGCGAGTCCTGCCATCTTACATCTTTATTTTCAATGCTGTGCATACGTCAGATTGCTTTTTCTTGTTTCTCATTCTGGATGCACACAAGCCTTTCTACAGCAAGGAACAGGGAGCTCCATTGCATCTGATTGGGTCATTCACGTTCCACTATTTCAAAAGCAATGGCTGACCTGCCGGTTTTATTCCACAGGGCATTGCATTTTACAAAGCAGACCGAGACAGTCTCCTGAACATTTCGTTGCTAGCTCCTGCAGCAGTGGTGTCAAGAGTTGATATGAGATTGAGGAGATGGCATGCACACTTTTGGTGCTTTGGAAGTTGGTACTCAAGGCCGGTGTCATCGTCCAAAATAGCAGACATATTTTGATACTCCACCTCTAACTCACTTTAATCTTCTGACGCATGATCAAGGATGGAGTCTCTCTCCTTTTGTCCATCAGCAACTGTGTCTTATTTCTCATCCACACCATATAATTGAAAAGCCTTCAGGAAGTTTGAGCCACTGTCTGTTGTTGTCTTGGCTACTTTTTCCCAGATGTGGTACTCAGAATGTATTACCTCCAATGCTGCAGCAAGGACATCAAATGTGTGCGAGCCTTTAGAGAAGTGGGGTCTATCCAGTGACAGGTGACACCTAAGTAACTACACTGGCTGACAGACCAGCAGTCTGTTGTAGTAGCAACATGGTTCACAGTGCTCAACTTTTTGATGATTGTGCTCTTCATGTTCTTTGCAGCTTCCTGTATTCTACAGCACAATATTTTCCTTGTCATTACTGTACACTGAGGTTGCAAGGTTTCTATTATAGTCTTAAAAGATGGTATCTCAACCAAAAACAATGGTTGGTTGGCTTCACATACAAAATTTAGCACAAGTGTTGTCTGTGTTATACGCCATGGAGGGACAGCGATGGAATCTGTGGAATTCTTCAAAGGAGGTTCATCAGAAGTGGAGGATTTTTGCTTTCTCTCAGACTCTATTAAGTCAGTCTACATTGACAGTTTGTTGGGGTGAACTCTCTGTTGACAGAAATTAAATATCAATGAGGCTACAGAGGATCTATTCATTCAAATACTCATCAGACCAAATTCAAACAGAAACATTTCCTACACATGAAATTTCTGCTCATCTGAATGGTCTAGTTCAGACATAAACAACTGAAGGCCTGGGGGCCACATGCGACCCCCAAAACAAAATTTTAATTTATGAAGTTGGAAGTTATATGAACAACATAATATACAGAACTCCAGAAAACAACAACAAAATGTCAAGAAAATTACAATAACAAAACAACAGAAACAAAACAAAAACAGAAAAAGCTTTAAAAAAATTCAAAAAATGATCCATAAAACACTCAAAATGACAACACAGACAAACGACAACAAAAATGTGCTATATAGACGAGAAAATCTACAGAATGAATTTTAAAACAAGGTATTTACAAGCTTATATTAATGCTCGGATTGGTCATTCTTCTAAATGCTGACATGAATGTTGATGTCTCATCATTATGTTTCAAACATAATGCTTCATAGTACTATTATATTCTAGAAAAAACCTTTTCCTACAGTTTTTGGTGATTGTGATTCTAAAATGGACATAGGAGCACCAGTGCTGGTTGCAAATGTGCACATTTTCTGTAATCATTGTAGGCTATTTCACATTCATTTCTAAATTGGTCATGTGGAGTGGAGGCAGACATTTAGCGATTGTGTGCACACCTGGTCTGCCCATCTTTGTTGGAGACAATAAATATATCCCTATCAATAGGCTACGTGCCACAGTCCTTTAAAGTAGCTGTAATCAAACCCCTTCTCAAAAAACCTACTCTTGATTCCAGCACTTTAGCAAACTACAGGCCTATATCTAATCTTCCTTTTATTTCAAAGATTCTTGAGAAAGTTGTGGCGGCTCAGCTCTGTGACTTCCTTCAAAACAACAGCCTGTTCGAGGACTTCCAGTCAGGTTTTAGAGCTCAACACAGCACAGAGACTGCTTTAGTTAAAGTAACTAATGATCTACTCTGGGCTTCAGATGAAGGACGACTCTCAGTGCTGGTTTTATTAGATCTTAGTGCAGCTTTTGACACTATAGATCACTATATTCTACCAGAGAGATTAGAGGAATTACTTGGAATCACAGGGACTGCCCTAAACTGGTTTAAGTCCTACCTATCTGAAAGGTACCAGTTTGTACACGTGAATAATAGGTCTTCTGTGTACACTAAAGTAAGCTACGGAGTTCCTCAGGGCTCTGTGCTAGGTCCAATCCTCTTCTGTATCTATATGATCCTCCTTGGTAATGTTATGAGAAAATACTCTGTTAACTTTCACTGCTATGCTGATGATACCCAACTGTATGTATCAATGAAGCCAGGTAAGACAAATCAGCTATCTAAACTTGAGGCCTGTCTAAAGGACATTAGGGCCTGGATGGACCAAAATTTTCTTCTTCTTAACTCAGACAAGACTGAGGTCATTGTACTGGGCCCTAGTGTTGTGTTCAAGACCGCACTATCCGAGACCAAGACTTGCCCGAGACCAGAATGCACCGAGACCAAGACAAGACCAAGACTTTCGGGAGCCGAGACCGAGTCAAGACCAAGACCGAGACAAGCCGAGACCAAGACCAAGACCAAGACCATAAACATTTTTTTTTCAATTTAAAAAAATATATAAATAAATAAAATTATGACAAGGTTCAACAGTTAAATAACATCTCTCTTTAATTTTAGTTTATTTTAAATACATTTGACGGACAAAAAAGGTGCCTGCAAAAAATTAACTAAAATATTAAAACTACTACTGCTACTGATAAATTCAAAATTATTCTACATATTTGAAAACAAGATTTTTATGTCAGCTGAATGTACAGCAAGTGTTTAAAAGCATTTCTGCCAAGAAATAATGATTCTTGATTCTGATTCTTTCAGTTGTTCAGGTTTAACAGGTCACAGATTTCACAAGATAATTTTTTAGTTTGAAAAAGCCTTTACACAGGCCATTTTTATTAATTCACTTAGTTGATATAGTTTAATTTGGTTGCTGTAATATAACTGGATATTCAATTAACAAAGGTTTCCAACTGTAACTGTAAAAGTGAAACTTTCTGAAATAAAACTACAAACAAGTTGTCATCAGTGTAAAAAACATAGAGCTACAGGTAGATGTGAAACTAAATAAAACAAACAAACCCTGGAACAGTCATGTGACAAATTAATCAATTGTTCTTGTTGAGAATTATTATTATTATTCTGGAAACAGAAACTATAAAAATTAATTATATTGTGAACCTGTTTATATTGTGGGGAACATATTGTATACATACATGTAATTGGAGTCTAAAGACACAAACAAAAAACACCACTTTAAAAGATAATAGACTAATATAAAACATCTTTACAGTTATTTGACTCATTCTGTGATGCGCGGCGATGACGCGCTGGTGACGACATAATCCAAGATGGCGGCGGCCCGGACTACAGCCGATATTATGTAATAAAGCCTTAAAAGACATGGATATAATGAAAAGAGTGGATGGACAGATGCATAAACATGCAGACTTTCACACGGACACACAAGGACTTATTAAACACACACAGACTTATTAAACACACACGGAGTTATTAAACACACACGGACCTCAGTAAACACGGTAAAAGGAACAGGCCTCACCGCTCGGCAGGCACTAGGACCCAGAAGCAGAGTAAGTGCGTCACCTATCCATCATTCACAGGCTGTAATATCATCAGTTTATCATTTTACCAGTTATTAGAGCTACTGTCTTTACCAGGGAGATAATATTTATTACTGGTGATTGTTTTCTGGAGTTTTACTGGGATTTTTACCGGTGATTAGTTCATATCTCCCTTCTGCTCCGCAGTCCAAACTGACACCGCAGCCACACACACACACACACACACACACACACACACACACACACACACACACACACACACACACACACACACACACACACAGTCACATTAAGGAAGGTTGTGGTCATTATACGGGGTGGATTAAATAATAACTAAAGGATTGTTTTATCCCGTTCTTCTCCGTGTTATTATCACATTATAAAAAAGGTTAAAAATAGCAGGAATTAGTGCTGGTCTCGAACGGTCTTGACGGAAAATCCCGAGTCCGGGCAGCCCGAGTCCAAGACAAGACCGAGTCAAAATGCTTCAGAGACCGAGACAAGACCAAGACCTTTAAAATTTGGTCTCGAGACCGGTCTCGAGACCAAGACCGGTCTTGACCACCCCAACACTACTGGGCCCACGACACCTTAGAGAAACCTATGCTAGCCTAACTGCCCTAGATGGCATTACTCTGGCACGAAGCACAACTGTTAGAAACCTTGGGGTTCTATTTGATCAGGACTTATCCTTCAACTCTCACATAAAACAGACTTGAAGAACTGCCTTCTTTCATCTCCGTAACATTGCTAAAATCAGATCTATCCTGTCTCACAGCGACACCATCAAGCTAGTCCATGCTTTTGTTACCTCTAGACTGGATTATTGTAATTCTCTTTTAGCAGGCTGCCCGAGTAAGTCACTTAAGACACTTCAGCTGGTTCAAAATGCTGCAGCACGTGTACTGACTAAAACTAGGAGAAGAGATCACATTACTCCTGTATTAGCCTCTCTGCATTGGCTTCCCATAAAATATAGAATAGAATTCAAGATTCTTCTTCTCACTTATAAAGCCCTAAATGGACAGGCACCAGTCTATCTCAAGGAGCTTTTAGTGCCATACAACCCCCCCAGAACACTATGCTCTCATAATGCTGGACTACTCGTTTGTCTCTAGAAGTCGTATAGGAGGAAGAGCTTTCAGTTATCAGGCCCCACTTCTCTGGAACCATTTACCAACCACGGTTCGGGGGGCAGACACCCTCTCTACCTTTAAGGTTAGGCTCAAAACATTCCTCTTTGGTAAAGCTTTTAGTTAGGAACCAGCTCATAGCTCATAATTAAGATGCAATAGGCATAGACTGCCGGGGGGGTCTGGCATGCTCAGTTGGAAAGAGGTTGGAGAGGGCGTTAAGAGAGAGGTCATTTAGGTTAGAGAGGGTCCGGAGAGGGTCCCATTCCTCTCTCTAACACTCCCTCTATGTATGCTTCTTCCCTTGTGTGTTTGCTCCTGTACTCCTTCTGGCTTTTGTCTTGCAGGTCCGTGGGATCCTCAGTGTGGAGTTACAGAGTCTCAACAACTCTGTCTCCACCCTTTCCTCTGCACACACCCAACACAGCATAACGTGGATGGCTGTTCATCATAGGAATGGGATCCACACAAGGTTCCTGCTGTTTAACAGAAGGTTTTCCTTGCCGCCATGATGAATTCATGTTGGGTGTGGGATACATATGTATGTGTATATACGTATATATGATATGTGTGTATCTATAAAATGAAGAGTCCGTCCTTAAGACTGCTCTACTGTAAAGTGTCTTGAGATACCATTGGTTATGATTTGGCGCTATACAAATAAAAGATTGATTGATAGATTGAAAAAAAAGGGAAGAATATTGCTTAGGCTTGTCCCAGTTGGACGAACTGCATAACTCCGATAAAAGAATCTGACTTTATGTTGTATAATTTGAAAGAAGAGAAAACAATAAATTTCACTAAAGCCAGCCAGCCAAGCCACAGTGGGCAAGCCGAGGCAGCTGAGACAACGAGCCAGCAAGCAGGTTCTTCCAATCCATCCAGCCAGCAAGCCAGGTAATTAGCTAGCTAACTAGCCCATATAGCAGAACCTTCGATAGCTCAGATGGGAGAGCGGAGGACTGTAGAGTGGGTTGCTGTGATCCTTAGGTCACTGGTTCAACTCCGGTTCGAAGGAATAATGTTTTCACAAGTTTATCTTATCAGACATAATATTTCAACTATCTTGTCTTCGGGTGCCCATCCTGCAGGCCAGCAACCTCTTGATAGACGATCCTCAAGGAAAATGTCCTGTATCCTCAACACACTCAGTGCCGTTGACACGATAATTTGTCATTTCAAATCCAAATGCTCACTGCCATTGACAAGAAAACTCGTTATTTGCATTTTATCACGGAGATTATTAGAATACACCCTAGCAGAGGTCCCTAATCAATATCCATCCATTTTTAGGCCCACTTATTCCTGTTTGTCAGTGTCGCAGGGGTCACCGGTGCCAATCTCCAGCTCTCATTGGGCGCTGGGCGGGGGTACACCCTGGACAGGGCGCTAGTCCCTTCATCAATATCTAAGCTGTAATGTGTTGCAGTTACCAACTGGTGCCCTGAAGGTGGCAGCAGTGCACCTTTAGATGGGAGATCAGCCACTGATACTACCATTAGCTAAGGAAGGAGAAGCAGAGAGGAGGGAGATTATGGCGCTATGAAGTGATATTGTGAAGTATCCAGCAGCTCACAGCACCACATACTAACACAGAACATGTGTGGACTTGAGTGGATTATTGATAATGTTGTGATTGTGAGATAAAACCATCAACCTACCAGACTAAACGGGTCATCCGAGCATGTCGGGAGGAAGAGGAAGTTACGTCTGTGCAACTGACAGGGAGGGATACAAAATACAGTAAGTAAAACATTAAACTGTGAGCCAGAAAGCAAAATAATAATAATTTTTCCATTAAAAAAGCCTTTTCTCAGTGTTGTTGTTATTTATTTGTTTTTGGTTTTTTTTGTTTGTTTTTTTAAGGAAACCAATGTTCAGATGTAATAGTTTTCAATAAAGCACAAAAAATTGGTTCAAAGTCGCTGGCAGATTTTTTTTAGGAAAAGCCGTTTCTCTTAACTTTTTGCTCTGAAACTGGCAATTTGTGTAAAACTTGTTCTATTCAAGGGCTGATTTCGGGTGAACGAAACAAGCCAAAAACAAACAAACAAAATTCTGATGAAAGTAGAGGCCTCAATCTTTCAGAGTCTGGTCTCAGATTTTAGATAGTCATAGTACAAAATATCCTGTGGGTCTTTAAATATCTCTCAAAATGCTCCAAAACGGCTGGCACTCAGGGGGGTCGAAGCTCTGAAAATGGCTGGCACTGAATGGGTTAAACAGTCAATAAATCTGCAAACCACTTTTTTCTGCTCAATACAGGTGTATTTTGGGTATGAAGTAGTGTTGTTGATTGGTCATAGTCCAATTCTCAACATTTTAGTCAAAGTATTTCAATTTGGTACATTTGTAATAATGTAAGAGTGACTGCCCTCAATGGGACAAATCCTGGCTATTACAATTTTGCTCTTGGCTTTAAACAAGATTCTGTGACGTTTCGGGACAATCTTGCATCACAAACAAGCACTGTTAGCCACAGGAGCCAAAGGTGCTCTAACAAAAAACTAACACCTGTGGCCTCTGCAATATGTGGTGAGTAGGTTGAATTGAGAGGATTATGGAAAGAGTGGGAAAATGAGTATTGAGTAGCTTGTTAGCATAGCTTAGATTGTTCTTTGAAGATTTTGTCATAGACTGGGGGTGTTGATGGTGTACGATGGCACTTTGTCAGAATGGCCGAGCGGTCAAAGGCGCTGCGTTCAGGTCGCAGTCTCCTCAGGAGGCGTGGGTTCAAATCCCACTTCTGACAGCAATACAAGGCATTTATGCAATCCTGATTTTTTTTTTTTTCATAGAAATTGTAGATAAAACGCTCATACAAGTTTTGCATGTGGCAAGGACAATAAGCATATATTCTGTTTTGCAGCGCTCTACTACTGTGTTCTGCTAACGCTAATCAAACTTCTTGTCATTGATATTCTAGCCTTGAAAACACCTATGGCTTCTCTCTCCTCCCCTCCGCTCTCCTGCCCGGTGTGTCAGATGTTTAGTTACTCCTCGTCCTCCTTTAGGGACAATGGTAGTTGCATAAAGTGTAGCGTACTGTTAGATATGGAGGCGAGGATCAACAATCTGGAGAAGCGGTTCCTCACCCCTGATACCAAAACCGAAGCTAGCAAGCAGGACCTAGCCATTGCGGGCCGTGCTAGCTCTAGCTTAGCTTCCCCCCCGGCCAGCAATGACTGGGTTTCTGTCCGTCGTAAGCATAGTCGAAGGTCAAAAAGCCACTCGGGACACCACCATGTTCACGTCTCAAACAGGTTCTCCCCCCTCCGTGAGGACAACACACTCACTGGGGAACAAACTCTGATAATTGGCGACTCCATAGTGAGAAACGTGAAGCTAGCGAAGTCAGCGGGCATTGTGAGGTGCATCCCAGGGGCCAGAGCGGGCGACATAGAATCAAATCTAAAGTTGCTGGCAAAGAGTAATCGTAAGTTTGATAGGATAGTCCTCCATGTCGGCACTAATGACACCCGACGTCGTCAGTCGGAAGCAACCAAAGTGAACATTGAATCAGTTTGTGCTTATGCTAAAACAATGTCGGACTCCGTAATTTTCTCTAGTCCCTTACCAAATCTGACCAGTGATGACATGTATAGCCGCATGTCATCATTTAACCGCTGGCTATCGAGGTGGTGTCCAGAAAACGAGGTGGGCTTCATTGATAATTGGAGATCCTTCTGGGGAAAACCGAACCTGATAGGAAGAGATGGAATCCATCCTACTTTGGAGGGAGCATCTCTACTATCAGAAAACATGGCACAGTCACTGTTATGACATCTCATGAATGAGACCATGTTACAGAGGGGGAGTCCTCCACGCCCCTCTGCGCTTGCCTTAGGACAGTTTCCCTCCCATTGCTACTATGATAGCTGTGTTCATCGCCATGGCAACTGTTGTGATGGTGATGAATATTATTTTATGGAGACGGTGTCTGTCCCCCGACCCATATTTCACAATGATTTTAACATAAAATCAAATAAAAGAGCTATCAATTATAAAAATCTGAAAAAAATTAAAATCTCAAATCTAGAAACACCAAAACATAAAACCATTAGATGTGCTCTATTAAATATTAGATCACTGAGATCCAAATCTCTACTAGTAAATTACCTTATCTCAGAAAATAACTTTGATTTATTCTGTTTAACTGAAACATGGCTGTATCAAGATGAATATGATAGTTTAAATGAAGCCACTCCTCCCAGTCATTTAAATACTCATGTGCCACGAGACATAGGCCGTGGAGGTGGTGTAGCAGCTATTTATCATTCCTCTCTCCTAATCTATCCTAAACCAAAGGCCAGTTACACTTCCTTTGAAAGCCTGTTCAAGTTCTTGTTCTTGTGAACTCTTGCGTGCACACACACACAACTGTGGAACTCTTTGTGACTGTTTTCTCCATAGAGACTAGTAACAAATGTAGAGACTTTATCTTGTGTTATTGGAGAGTTTTCTGATGTTTTAGAGACATAAAAGCATGTATCACTCACTGCTGTGAGGACAGTAAGAGGCTCAGAGCCACAGCTGATCAGAGCAGACACACTCCACACTGCAGATGAAATGTGTCTGTTCTCTGTCTCCACCTTAGATAATGTTTCTCTTAGTTTTACAAGCTATTTATCTCGTTTGTTATCACTCTCTGTCTGACTCAGGGCAGACTGTGCACGGACTGAAAGCAGATCAAGTGAAGTCCACCACACACACAGAGTCAGAGGAACCTCTGTGACTCTGTTCCTCATGAACATGTTTGTGCCTTTATTCTGTTGCTTCTCCACCTCAGTCTTCATTTTTCCTCTTGATTTGACAAAAGTCACGTTAGAGATTTCTGCTGGAATATAAAGCCATGAGACTTTCTCTACTCTCAGATCAAGAACACACATTGACTTTTGACGAGCAGCTCAAGCAGCCAATAGTAATGCTTAAAACAGCTCATTGGATGGCCCCATTGTTAGAAAGAACTCTGATTGGCTGACATCCATTCTGTATTGATAAACTTCATTTTCAGAGCCTGGAGAAGGAGAAGAGATTCACTGTCTACTCAGAACACTTTGGATTACAATATGCTCAAAGATGATTATTGATTTTTGACCAAATAACATTAAAAAAAAAAAAAAAAAAAACATACTGCAGCTTTAAGCTAAGGGATGAGTACTGCTGAATTTTCACCTGCCAACTTTCTGGGTGTTTAGAACCGTAAGTGTTTTAACTCACACATTTTTGCAGCTTCATAGGCCAGTTAGCTCAGCTGGTCAGAGCGTGGTGCTAATAACGCCAAGGTCATGGGTTCAAACCCCATACTGACCAGATATTAATCAAGGACCATAAACCTGCTTTCATGTGTTGTAAATGTTAGTGTATGAGTCAGAAAGGACAAGGTATGAATATGTATACAATAAACACAGATAAAGAATATCTAAACTGTTAATCTTCCCAAACCTGGAAGAAAATTCACAAATAGCCAAAAATCTAGAATGACTGTCAGTAAAGAAGCTTCTTTTTGACATCTTAATAAATCAGCAAGTAGGACAAATACCAATTTATTGATGAATAATCCCAGAACAATTTAGGTTAAATACTAATAATACTTACTTTGTATGTGTATGCCTTGTGTATTCAGGTGTCCAACCATCATTTTGTATCCACAGTTGTGATGGAGCTGCAGAATGTAGGTTATACTTTCATCCAAATCATTGTCTTACAATGTAGTGAATAAATCATGGACTCTGTTTATCCAAAACAATGAGAAAGGTCACAATAGACATGAAATGAAAACTGTCTGTGAAATGATCTAACCATTGTATGTAATAAAAACTCATAGACTAATAATAATGTAGCATATTTTTAATGATCAAACATGTACATATATTAGCACACTATAGCTACAACTGTGCTTGTTTTGACAAAGTAAGTTTTACTGAACTCTAAATTAAAACTACTGCTAACCTGGACAGATGCTAGAGATAACAAGGGCAAAACAATACTAGATGACTTTATACATTAGCTGATATTAAGGACAAGGGCTGATGTGCTGTTAAAACAGACCAGATTGTTTTAATGTAGCCTAATTGTTGTGTAGTCTACATGACATTAGAACCTGAACATATGCCATATAATATGACCAGTCTATAGCTTCATAATATAAGTATTGAAATGGAATAGCAATGCAACGTTAGCCTAGCCTACTATTAATACACATTAACGTGAGTAATATTTACACACAAATATAGTTCTACTAGGGATGTAACGATTAATCGTAAGGCAGTTAAAAATCGACTCATAGGTACCACGGTTCACATTGATGCTCTGAAAATTGAATCGCAGTACTTTTTTTAACCAGCAGAGGGCGCTATATATTAATCCTTCCAGAAGCGGACGTGACAGGCAGAATCTGCTACTATTTTCTTTCTGGCCGCCATTTACTGTTAAACATGCTCATAAATGATTCTTTACTCCTTTAGCACCAAAAGAATATCTGTAATATTACGTGAATATCTGTAAAAGTCATGTTTTTCTATTAGCTCTGTCTGCTAGCATAGCTTCTCTTCTTCACTGGTGGAATAACTGCATGCCAACCGACCACTGGGTTACCATCGCCCTCTGCTGGTCTAAACAAATATCTGACGTAAATACAGTAAAATGTTTTTTTTTTTAAAGTCCAATTGTTAAGGCACAAAATACATTTTCAGTTGCACTTTTAAAAAGAAAAAGAACTATTATGCAGTTTTGAATTGTTTACTATAGAACCAGAAATTAAATTAATAGGTTTCTTCTTCATTTGTATTATTCCTTTATTTATTTCATTCAAGATTTATTTTTAGTTAAATTGCATCATTTTGCATAGTTTATCGAGGGATTCTTTTGACAATGAAAAATAAAAGGAAAATAGTACAGTATTTTCCCCAAAAAAATAAAGGATTATTTTTCAGTCATTTGTCAACAGTCCCATTTTGCAAAATAAATCGTGAGAAAATCATATCGTGAACCCAGTATCGTGAATCGAATCGTATCGGGAGTTGAGGGAATCGTTACATCCCTAAGTTCTACTGTTGCTACATTCAAACAAGCAAGAGTTACAAAACAGATGTTGACAGAAGTAGGTTAAAATGACCTTATCTCATAATGTACCATCCTCACACTAATTGTTCTCTCACTCACACTGAACATCTCTGTGATGTCCAGACCAGTGTTCTCTGAATGGAGGTGAGCCTCAATCATATGGGGGTAAAAAGTAGGAGGGGCATCTGAAGGTTGTTTCTTCAGTCTCTGAGAAGATGCAGAACTGGTGGGAAATTTCTTCCAGACCATCAAACACTGCTGGGTCAACTTCTAAATCCATATCAGAGTTTAGCTGAGCTAAGCTGTTAATAAAACTATCCAGATAAAAGTGAAGGTCGTCATTTGGTGAATTGTTTTCAACTTCATCAGCTAAAGCTCGTAAGTCATTCACTAAAACTCTGAAATCAGCCATCTTCACTTCTTCATCTAAGCCACGCCCATCTGCTGCAACAGGAAGTGGATCTGATTGGATCGCTCAGTTGACCAATCCTGAATGAGACTGAGGTTAGTCCCTCCTACCTCATTAGCATACGGACACAGAAATGTGGAATTAAATAAATGTGGAAATGAATAAATGTTGAAAAAATAATGTATAAATAAATACATGTATAAATAAATAAAAATAGAAATAAATAAAAGTTAAAATAATTAAATGTTGAAATAAATAAAAGTATAAATAAATAAAAGTATAAATAAATAAAAGTATAAATAAATACATGAATAAATAAATAAAAGTAGAAATAAATAAAAGTTAAAATAAATAAATGTTGAAATAAATAAAAGTAGAAATAAATAAATGTTGAAATAAATAAAAGTAGAAATAAAGACATGAATAAATAAATAAATGTATAAATCAATTTAAGACATTTATTTGTTTATGTCACATTTATTTACCAGTTTTTATTAATTTATTCATGCATTTAATTATCTCTTTATTTATATATTCATTCTTTTATTTATTTATTCCAGTATTTATTAATACATTTATTTATTTTTACATTTGGCAGGTTTGGTCCTCCATACTCCCTGAGCACCAGTCAAACAAAGTTATGTTTATAGAAATACACAAAAAGAATTATGAATAAAAATAAAATGTGTTTAAAGTGTTGATGAAGAAAATAGAGTACAAGTATTCTACAAGTCAGTTTAAATCTACACAACTTAAGGTAATATTGCATATTACGGTACATGTAACATAATGGAATGATGTCTTTCTGTCTATCAATTATCACCATGGTACATCACAGGTAAATAAGTCATGGAGCTTCCTCACCCATTCCCTCAGACAGGCCTTAAGTCCTGATGCACAGGAGAACATTCTACCACAACAACTCCCACTCTGAGCCACCATCAGACGTCCATCACACCACAGCACCATGTAGCCCACAGCTAACCTCCAGCTAACGGTAGCCACACAGAGATAACATCTCCACACTTTCACTGCTGACACCAGACGTAGAGCTCAGGACCAGCCAAACCAGCGACACATCTGGATAATCAACTGATCAATAATAAATAAAATAATGTAACTTTATTGATCACTCACTCATTCTCTGTATTTTGACCCATTTTCCCAGAGGGGTAGCAGTGGGCTGCTAACTACAGACACCCAGGGAGCAGTTAGATAGTAGTTTATGAATATTCATAAAAACAGGCTAAAGACGGTTATTATCTGTGTACCCTTCGTTTTGTGGTTATTATGTTTTAAAACTAAATCATAGTAACAAATAAACAGTGGTTATTTTGTTTTACTGACTTAAAACCAAAACAGAAATACAGAAAAACCAAATAAATCTTGTTCTGTTTGTGAGATATGTGGATATTTACAGTAAATTAGAGGGAGAACTGAAGTCCACTGGTGCAGTGGTTTTCCTCCACAGGTCCTGGACCAGGTCTCCTCACACAATAGGACTGTTTAGGATTTATTTCAGCAGTTTTCTGCTCCTGTTTTCATTCAGTCTGTGGATGTTTTAGCTCGTATAAAGCTGCTCACGTTTAAAGTTCATTGTTTTATGGTGGAGGTGATCTTAACAGTGTTAAAGTCCAAATAGTATCCAGATAATCTGGTGACTGACTATCTACCGTGAGGCTGGTGTGAGGAACAATGAATGTTAGAACTTCTACCATTTCACACTTTTGCTAAAACAATTACATCTATATTGAGGACAGTAAATATATTTATTTTACATGTTATAATACCACTAGCCACTAACACAATGACAACACTAGCCTCTTTGATGCTCTAGGACAGGTTTTCTTTTGGCCCCCCTTATATGGTGTTTTTTATATCAAGCAATTGATTTTTACATTTTTGTTATATTATTATTATCAGAATAATTTCTAACACTTACATAATGGTCTATAACATACCCACAAAGACGCTTTACATAATTAGAAAACATGAGTAAAATGACTTTTTTTTATATTTGATTTTAATTTTGATAAAAGTGTTTCACATACACAAATAAAAGAACACAAACAAGTAAATAAAAGCCAATTTAAATATCTTAGTAACAGGTTCAAAATACAAATTATTAATAACATTATAGTAAAGCATTGCACAAAAACAAGATACAGATTAAAGATAGATAGATATTGATGGGTTGGCTCATCAAATATTATTTTTAATTTAAATACTTATGACTAAAATGTTTTACTATTGATATTCACATTATATGAAAAGATACAAAACTTCCAGATTAAACATAACAATACTATTTTTTTTCACTATGTCTGTACATGCTGTCAAAGGTCAACACTACAGTAAGTGCAATATTTTATAGACAGCAACACATGTTTTGTTATTGTAATTAAATAAATGAATTTATTTTATTGCATAATTGTGACCATCAACCACCAACAATATATTCATACATATATATATATATATATATATATATATATATATATATATATATATATATATATATATATATATATATATATATATATATATATATATATATATATATATATATATATATACACACACACTGAACAACAATATAAACACATTTTTCATGAGCTGAACTCAAAGATCTAAAACATTTTTATAAACAATAAAGATCTGTTTCTCTCAGATATTGTTACAAATGTGTGTAAATGTGTGTTAGTGAGCAGAGATAGCCCCTCCCACCTCACAGGTGTGTCATATCAACATGCTGATTAGACAGAATGATTATTGCACAGGTGTGCCTCAGGGTGGCCTCAGGGTGGCCACAATAAAAAGACAAAAAACAACAACAATTTTACACCTTTGCAGCCCACTGCTCCTCTGTGGTGGTTAAATCAGGGTTTTTCAACACTGGGGTCGTATTTTAAAATTCAAATAAGTTATAAAATAAATAAAAAAATATTATTATTATTAATAATAATAATAATAATAATAATAATAATAATTTCATTCCTTGGCAGCCCACTGCTCCTCCGGAATGGGATAAATCAGGGTTTTTCAATGCTGGGGTCGTCACCCTGTGTAGGGTCGCCTGGAAATAAAATGGAGTCACCTGAAATGTCTGGTGATAATAAAATAAAATTAAAAATCAGATGTCTTTATTTTTCATCTATTTTGCACAATTTTTCTTTTCTTTCAAATAAAAACGTCTAACACATGATGTCAGTATTCTATACTTTTACTTTGTGCACTGATACTGGCTACTCTGTATTTGTAAAACAAACATGATCAAAACACTAATTTTAGAAAAATAATTCTCCATAAATATGTGATATAAAATGTGAACCAGTCACTGAGCTGTCAGTTTATTGATGTGACTTTATTTAATGACTGTAATTGGTTAATCATGACCTTGTAACTGTTACAACTTAAACTACCTCTTTTTTTCACTTTAGAATGACATTGCAGAATTTGATCCATAGAGACGCTCTGGCCCCTTCAACGGCCTGCAGCCTATGAAGGTGAAGGTTCTAAAGGTAAAAGAGGAGGTCAGGCTGATGTCATGGATAAAGGATAGTGGCTTCTTTTGTTTACATTAAAATGTTCCTGAAAGTTAAGTTTGATTAAAGAATCTTCTATTCAAAAAAGTCAGTCTTTACTTGGATCACAAACACTCATTGCTATGTTATCTGCGCAGCTGAACAGGTAGTAGCAGCACCAAGAATAAGGTAAATGTAGGTGAAATGAATATTATCGATATCTGTAAAAGAGAGATTTAATGAATGCAGAGTAGTCAACTGTTTTTAGAGACAATATTACATACGTACACACTAAGCATGTGGAGATTAATCGATATGAATCGGTATCTAGATATAAACATGTGCGATGCAAGTGTATGGATTCATTCAGTGACATTGGTACAATCTACGGGTGAAATCGAGATGCATCGGTCACTGCGTGCCTGCATCGGTAAAATCCATGGTTGCATCCACTTTCTCATCCATCCATCCATCCATCCATCTATTTTCTGATCCGCTTGTTCCTGTTTTCAGGGTCGCAGGCCAGTTTTTTATGATGTATTTCATTCTATCCAGTTTTTCTGAGGCACATTGAATGCATCATCAATGCTTCGAGTTTTGTTTTGAACACAGACTGAATCCAGGAAGCATGTTGGTACCGCTACAAAGTTATAACAACACGTAAATCAGACGTAGGAAGATGGTAAACTAGACCACAATCATGTGGTTTGTAAAGAATGCTTTGCTGCTAAACCTGACACAAACTCAGAGGCTCACTATTATCGATATGGCGTTGCTGCTCTACCCCCCACCCATGTGTGTAGTTTGTGAGGGGGCAGGGAGGGCATTGGTCAAAAGTTTTCATTACAGTTTTCCCAATTTAATTAAAAGAATACAATTCTTAATATGATGTACATAATACACAAATACATTAAGTGCCATAAAACACAGTGACAGTACTTTATACATATATAATAATGTTTGATTTAAATTGAGTTGATTTATATTGATCATGTAAATGACAACTGAAGATACAGATGTGGAAACCAAACATTTCCTCTCTGACTTTGTCAGACTCATCAATGACTGATTATTTGGTCAAATTTACACTAGTTTTTGATGAAGTAATCAGACATAATAATGCAGTTACAGCAGAATTAAAGAAACGATGAAAAGCAGAGGAAGCAGACACAGAGAAGGACAACTCAAAGGTCCCATGTCAGGACCAAACCCCACCAACCACCGACCCAGGAGACGTGCTAACACAGAACCATGAGTTAGCATCATGTGATGAAGACTCCACAGAGAAACAGGTGTGAGCCTGTTCAACCAATTTTGTAAATGTTTGTATATTCTCTTGATTATCTGTTTAACACTATTTTTGCTATTATTCCTACTATTACTATCTTTGATACTGTTATTGTTGTCAGTTTTCTTTTGTTTTGATTTAACCCTGATCCTGCTGGGTTTTTGTACATAATTACTGAACCAATTGTGGAAAACTCTTGATTACAAATTTTTGGCACTCAATTAACAGAGTTTTGAAAAAAAAAAAAAATTCAATATTCTCTCTAATTTTTTGTATTTATATTTTATATTGACCCTGTTTTTTCTTTAAATGCTGCTAGAAAAGACGGACACACACACACACACAGACGCACCAGTGTATTTTAAGTTTAACACATGAAGACATCTGTTAAAGTAACAGTACCTCTATACACTAACAGTTGTAGTTAAGATGTGTAAATAGTTTAGAGGATTTGTTTTGCATTGTTTGCCCAAGTAAATGACTGTATGTGTACCTGTTTATTTTTAATTTATCATTAAGCGTTACATTTAGGATACAACAATAAAACCTTTATTTGTCCCACAAAGAGGAAATTTACAGTGTTTCAGCAGCAGTAGATAAATAAACAGGGTAATAAACAATAGGAGATATTTACACACACATGGTCCTGTACACAGTACAGTGAGAAAGAGGAAAGATAATGGTGCATGAAGGGATATTACACAATAAAAAATATGAAAAAATGTAATTCTTATCAATATAGTGAATTATTTTCCTTTTTTAAAAAGCTGCATTTATTACACTTTGATTGACATAATTCAATAAATATTACTGTTTTTTATTTTCAAAAAGTTCTTACATAAGTATCTTCTGTTAGTATTTTTATTTGTATTTTTTCTGCCCTTTTGAAATGTCCAGTTTGCAAACAAGAGCAACTAAAGATACTTGATGATAGACTACATTAACTGTCACTTTTAATCTTAAAATACATATTAATACAAGAGCACATCTTAAACAAATACATAACAATTATAATGTAGTTGATAATGTAAAATAAAAAACACATTTTCCTGATATGTTACAGTGAGAAAAACACAGTTGGAGGATGTGGGAACCTCTCACTTACACAGGTACAATAATCTTATTATTATCCTGCTGTGTGAGTGTGTGTGACCCAGGCTTTGTGTTGGCAGCAGGTTGTGGGTTCAAGTCCAGCTCACAGCAAGGAGCACGTCTGGTGACTCAGTTAAAATACACCATAAATATCTATATAGAGGTACAGGTGACACTGTCTATGATATTTCACTATTGCTTTTTGCATCTTTTCCTTTGTGTGAGGGAGTGTAAAAATTGTCCCCTGCCTTTGAGCAGCTAGCGCTCTACCATTTTAGCTAATTCCCCTCTCACTGAGAGGATTGGGAGTTGATGAAGTAGGTGAGTGTAGCTGCTCAACAGAACAAGAGTATTTAGTTACTTTGAAGGAGTAAACCAGGAACGCTGGTCAACACAGTGAAACTGTTCTTCCTGATGGACAAGCTTTTCCTACATGTTGGTGGATTCTGAAGAGAATTCTTCTTCTTCTAATCGTCAAATCATCTTCTTACAGAACATTCTAAGAACTTTTTATAATCTATTAGAAAAACCTTTTTACTGTGTTTTTCTTTCTAAAAGATGTTTGTGTTCTTTGTGGTTATCATGACTCTGACCTTTGTGATAATCTAAGACTAAAATCACTCTCTCTCTTCCTGTAAATGCATTTTAATTCTAAAACTTACAGTTGAATGAACTATTCCTCCTGTACAAAGTAAACACAAAAAATAAGCAATAATACCATAAATAATATTACAATAAACTAAAGCTTCCCTTCAGAAAAAAACCATTACATATATTATTGCATACACATACTTTTTGTGTTCTAAAGGGAGTGGGTGGAAGTATAACTTATTAGTCCCACCCCTTTTCCTACATTACAGTAACAAATTATCAATTTTTAGCATCCTGTTATCAGACCATTGCTGCTGTTAATGAATGTATTGTCTCATTTTTATGATTTTGATTAAATACACACGTTTTAAATTGCCTGATAATTGTGATGATCAAAGGAAGAAAATCACAGAGTAAATAAACAATGAGCACTGGAATCAATGTGTCACATTTATTTATTTTAAAACACTGAACATTAAACAGTCTAACATGCCAACAGGCAGCAGCAACATAAATCAAACATTAAACTATGGACACAAAACAAAATACAACTAAACATTATTCAACAATAACAACTTCCTGAACTGTTGGTGTCTATTTTCCAGCTGACAGCAGGTTTATGTTGGAATCCTGTGCAGCCTGATCTCTGGGTTCTTCAGTCCAACACTGGAACCAGAAGGTGTCGTCACCATCCGTGTGTCGCTGGGATCTGAAGATGATTCCTGCTCCATGTCTCCATCCACACAGAGATGTGTAGATGGAGACAAACATCTTCTCATGAACTTGTTGGTGGTGATTAAGGTGAGATTTGCTCTTATAAGTTTTTCCACATGTGTCACATTTATGAGGTCTTTCTGATGAGTGGCTGGTTTGGTGACGTTTTAACTGTTAACTGGCTGAGCTTCATGGTCCTGAGAACGTTGAGGTGTCACTTTGTTCTGGCTTCCAGAGTCCTGTAGAACAGTTAGAGATTAAACACAGAGAAGGAACCAAACAAACATTTGTTTCTAAATGTGTTCCTAGAAAGAACAGTGGCTGTTAAAGATGGATCAGACATAGCATTAGGCTTCAGTAGGAGATCAACATCAATAGAACATCCACATGGACGTCAGGAACCAAAGTTTACCAGCAGAACATTGACCAAAGTATCACTGCCTCCACAGTTCAGTGGCAGGATGGACATTAGTACTTGTCTCTTATCAAATGAAGCTTATTTACATCTTATTAAATAATGAGGAGAAAATATGAGGAGAAGCTAGACTTCAATCCACTCATTTCTCACCATATTTGCTGTCACGGCTGAGTGGTTCCACAATCCTCCATTCACCTGTAACATCAGCATAGAATCAGCTCCACCTGAAGGATAGAAGAGACAGAATGAACATGAAGGATCTAGAAATATTCATCCATCCTTTGCAGTGTCATCACTTTGAAATTGACTAAAATGATCAGTTTGTTCAGAGATCACATGATGTGGAGGAAAATATTTAGATTTTGTGGCTGAATAATTTAAATTCCCATTGATTTGTAAATGAAGGTCTTCAGTGGAAACAGTTTGACTTTGAGGTTTGACTTTGTTCTTACAGGATTAATGAACAACTTGTAATGAGCTCATGATTGGCTAATTATGGTCCTATAATATCTGTGTTAATATAATCATAGACAGAATGACAGAATCTACCAATAAAAATAAAATCCACTGTTAAATGCAGAAAGTGACATAATGTGAATGAAACGCTGTCATCGTGAGGTAAAGGGAAATGTTAAAGGGGACCGTTCATTTGGTGCACCCCAGCACCCCTCCTGGTCCTGAGCTAAACAACATGTTGAAGCGTCCACCTGAAACACGTCTAAACTACCAAAATACTGAGCAGACCAGTTCCCACGTAACGTTTATGTGTCTGTGAAGCTACGGCCATTTCTGGTGAAGAGCTGCAGTTGTTCTGTTGTTGTGGACGAGACCAACGATGACAGGGATTGTAGAGTCTGAAACATCATAGGTTCATGATAACTTGATAGCTTCTAATACTGTACAATATTCTGCCCTCTAGTGGTGAAATAACTGATGCATTTGTTTTTGTTTAATCATTATAGTCTGGAATGATGTCATCAGGATCATTTAAATTAGTTTAATTTGAATGAAGTTGATCAAAACTTAATCGATAAACCTGATCAGATTCAGTAAACTATTGATCCCTGAGGGGAAATATGTTGATATTAATGCTGCTCTCATACGTCTTTATATGACATATATAATAAAAAAAATGTTTTTTGTTTAAATGTATTTGTAATATATTTCTAGAATATTTCTAAATGAATGAAATTTAAAAAAAAAAAAATGAATCATTTGTGTGAATAAAACAGAAAACAAAATATCCCTGAACTTATTGATTAAAGTCAGGTCATGTTCTCCACCACAGATCCTGGATCAGTACCAGTAGTGGGCGGTTAAGGAAGAATTGTTGGTAGAATCGTGCACTTTGGGTTAAAAGCATGAAACTTGGCACATAGATGGCATGAACACTACTGATTATTTTAGGATGTGGATCCACCTCAACAACCTCCCCTAGTGGTCGTTATGGCCATTTTTCTCAAAATGGCCGTTAATTTATTGAAATACATATTGAAACCTGTAGCTGAGCTCATGCTGCTTTATAAACACGTGTCTGTTTACATGTCAATCACGGGAGAGAGCTTCCTGGAGGCGTGGCTTATCCAGCTCAGTGCCGAGCCAAATTCGTCATCAAAGTGGGAACGCGTCATCAAAATGTAGCGAGGTGTTTGGGCTCACCCTGTAGTAAGAAAGGAGCAAATCACCCTCTAACTAACGATTGAGGGAATTAATTAAAAACTATATTTAGGACATGTGTATGAAGCCCTAATAACACTTTATCATGTTTAAAGCACAGAAAAGTTAATTTAGCGTAACATGTGCCCTTTAAATAAACATTGTTATTGTCACACTGGCTCAGCACCTGATTTTGGGACACACACACACACACACACACACACACACACACACACACACACACACACACACACACACACACACACACACACACACACTCTATATAAAATGATCCAATTCAGACTAAATGTTAATTGTTAGTCGTTCCAAAGATCTTTACATTATCATCTCATTCACACAAGATTATTACTAAATATGTAAATAAGTTTAAAATAAAACAAGCAGTATTTACTCAAAGGATTCTGGAAAATCTCAAAATTAGTCATTAAAGTTGACATTATTATCATTAGAAACTCACTTTGGTCTCCAACGTTGCTCACTGATGACATCTGCTGGTCAACGTTAATCTATATTATTAAAGCTACTTTAGTCGTTTCTGACGATGCACGAGGAGATTCTGTAGAATGGTGGAGATTCTGCAGCTTTCATCTTAGCCTGAGTTGCCATGACAACCTGTCAACATTGAGCTTCCATTTTTGCCTGAGTTGCCATGACAACCTGTCAACATTGAGCTTCCATTTTAGCCTGAGTTGCCATGACAACCTGTCAACATTGAGCTTCCATTTTAGCCTGAGTTGCCATGACAACCTCTCAACATTGAGCCATTCAAAGCTGCCTTTAGTGATTAAATGTTTCACTAAGATCTATAATAAAGGGTGGTAAACCAGTTGCGTCCCTAAATGGTGATGCAGTTTCACTAAGATTGCAGCAATGATTAGCAAACGTGCAGAAGTGGTGGAGACCGCCCTATTTAAATGAGCGTTTTGCTTTTTCAATGTGGAGACGTGAGTGCACAGAAGCACACAATGACATTTGAAGAAGTTAAATTGGAAGCAGATCATCTTCTCTGTCTGCTGCACAAACATTTATTAATGTAGAAAACTAAATAAACAATTTTTTTTTTTTTTTAAATAAACAACTTTAAAATTTAATGATATTTTTTCCCCCTTATTTAATGTGGCTGCTCTCTCCCTGAAACACACTTTACTCTGCATTTTCTCATGTAGTGGCTGTTAAATATTGACTATTGTTTTATTTAAATTATTTTCTTATACTAGAAAGGTTAACTTTTACATCTCCACTTTGTTTTGTGTCAACATTCAGTGCAGCCATGATCTCTGTGTGTGAGTTTACACCATTGATGCGTCGTCCCAAACATATATGACGCCAGTCCAGAATTGATGGTAATGCATCAGAAATCTAGCCTTCAAACCACCAAATGCGTAGGACAAAGAAGATCTCATAACCAATAATGGAGTTTGCACCAGCAGAGGGAGAAACGCAAGTACCAAGGAGCAACACAGGTTTGTCCGTCATCTTTAAAGGTCCCATGTCATGTTATTTTTCACACATCTCCATTTGTTCTAAGAACCCCAAAAACATAGTATTTGAGGTTTATTTTCCCAAACTCGTCTGTTTTCCAGAGTTTTAGCCTCTGAGAAGTCACTTTCTGAACAACTCTACACACACAGGTTGATTTGTTTGAAACCCCCCGGACACATTACGGTTATACGTCAGGCACCTCCCTAATGGGGCACCAATACGACCGGTGTCACGTCTGAGTTCACATCGGTCTGAGTTTGATTATGAGCATGTGCACTACCAGAAAATGAATTCATGCTACTTCTGCTTAGCTTTTTTCTACTTCCACCGTACTGAGGTTAAAAATTAAATTTCAAAGCTAAGGTTCAAAGCTAATGTTATTTGATGAGTGCTGAATGGCTCCTTTTCTTGTACAAAAATTTACAAATGCTTAATATACGAGGCAGGAAAATATGTTTTATAATGTATTATATGCAGTTTTTATTATTACATGTATTGAGTTTGTATTAAAAATGTTTTATCATTTATTCTATGCAGTTTTTTTTATTACATTTATTAAGTTTATAATAAAATTCCATACAAAAAGAAATAATTTATGTTCCAAAAAAACATGATTATAATATACATTGCAGTAAATAACAGTTAACCTAATGTATCTTTATTTTTTAAATCAGTATAATCCAGCACAGGTACATGTCAGTACGTACTGACATTTTAAGAGGATCTCAGTACGATGTGAACTCAGACCGTGACATCGGTCCCTGCATCAACGTGCTGATGTTATCAAACACACACTGATAAAGTGAGGCAGACTTACCCACAGGGCTCATGAAAAGAAGAACAAACAAGAACAAGATGAAAATAAAAAACATGATAGTGGTAAGTGAGAATGTGTAAACTATGTGTTACATTATATAAAAATAGTTTGTCCCAGTTAGTCCCACTCACTTTGTCCCAAACTCCCAGTCATCCACCAGCACCAGAAAAGTTCACTGTACATTTAAGTCTGTGTAAAGTGAATTCTGCCATTTTCTTCTAAACTCATTCACAAAGAGTGTTTATATGTATTTATTAATCATTCATATTCAACAGTGTGGTTCTGTGGTATGACAAACTTAGAGCACATTCTTACTTTACACCAATTTTAACAGTTTTATTTTAAGAAGTATTCCAGCTTTGCTTACATCATAAGTCTTGTTGCCAATGGCTGTGTACATACTGTACATTTAGAACCACACAATAAGTTAGTCCTTTGCTGACAATATTTTCTACTAGAATAAAGTATTTGTTGTCAAATGGTAAAACTGATACCAGCATCAATCCTACTCCTGCTGTCAGTTTAGTTTAGACTGTGTGACTAATTAGGGGGCCAAGCCCGCGGGGCCAGGGAACCGCGTATGTAAGCATCCGTGGTTCCTAGGACCAGCGGTGCTAGGAGCCCTATTGTAATCGTAAGGATTATTGTTACCTTTTATTTTTCCCCCGGTAAAAGTAGTGCTGCAGGCTAAACCGTGCAAGGTAGGGCGATACCCCTTGGGGGTTGGGTCCAGAACACCCCGTGTACCTTGGACGCAAAAATTAACATATGTTCGACAGCAGGTGGCGCTATAACAAAGGTCAACACAATTTGGACGATAACTCCCACACCGTTTGTTTCAAATTTAAAACCTTCATATCCACAGATTCCTTGAATAGCACTGAATCACCTGGGCTAGGCCACGCCCATTTCCGCCTCAACTTTTCTGGAGCAAAATTGCAAAAACTGGAAAACCTACTTTTTCAAAATCCTCCTTGGGGTTTTGTCCAATCAACGTGAAACTTGGCACGTAGAGTCTTCAGTTGGACGTGATATACAGTTAATAAAATGAGTTTGTTCGGGTAAATTATGCGCAAATTATTAGCGCGTAAAGTTTCCTAGCAAGCTATAAAAATGCAAACTGGCGCATATCTCGGTCAAAATAAATGCTAACAACACCAAATCTGAGATCCATAGTTGGCATGTGACTGTGAGGAAATCTGCGAAATTTGAATGATGTAGACCACTAGGGGGCACTACAAATAATGAATATTTATATCTCTTAATTGGCACAACCAATTGTTACCAAATTTGGAGTGTATGATCTTGGGACCCTCCTGAGGCGATATCTCAAAGTTATTCACGATTGGTCAAAGTGGGCGTGGCTAATGACATAATAACATAAATAAACAAACATTTATTTCTGCTGAATTATTATGTTGAGGGCAGTGAAATTTACAGGGTAGATATAGAAGACCACACAGACCACCCATACCAAAAACTGCCCCACTAGGTGGCGCTATAATTGCAAAAACATTTTGGCCTTTAACTTTCACAATTTAATTCACATCTTCATAAAATTCATATCCACATATTCCTTACATAGAGTCGCATTTTCTGACATAGGCCACGCCCACTCCCACAGCACATTGCTCTTTGTAAGTCACTATATATCACAAACTTATTTTTTCAAATTACTCCTTGGGGTTTTGTCCAATCGGCATGAAACTTGGCACGTACCGTCTTCATTTGGACCTGATCTAGAGTTTAGCAAAAAAAATTGTTCGGGCAAAATATGCGCAAAATATTAACGAGTAAAGTTTTCTAGCGAGCTATAAAAACACAAACTGTTGCATATCTTGATCAAAATAATTGCTAACGCCACCAATTCTTAGATCCTTGGTTGCCATGAGACAGTGGGGGTATGAGCCAAATTTTAAAAAATTAGGCCTCTAGGGGGCACTGCAATTATGAGAAATTTTTATCTCCTAAATGGCACAACCGATTTTTACCAAATTTGGTGGGTATGACCTTGGTTCGCTCCTGGGACCGGATCGCGAAGTTAATCACGATTGGTCAAAGTGGGCGTGGCTTATTACTACATAACATATAAATAAACAAACCTTTATTTCAGCTGAAGTATTATGTTGAGGGCTGTGAAATTTACAGAGTAACTATAGAAGAGCACACAGATCACCCATACCAAAAAGTGCACCACGAGGTGGCGCTATAATGGGTGCACACGCATTTTGGTCTGTAACTTTCACTTTTTAAATCACATCTCCCCAAACTTCATATCCACCTGTTCACAGCAAATGGCACGTTGGCCTGTGTCCTGACGCTCGCCACGAGCCCGTCATCCTTCTTGACGTACTTTCAGGGGCTCCACGAAACCTGGGGTCTGAGTCACGTGGGAAGGCTTGGCCCCTTTTATAACTGCTTGCAGTTCTAGTTTGTATTTAGAATTAGAAGATAATATAATATATCTATAAATGTTCTGCTATAGTCTAAATGATACATTAAATAAAATGTTAACATGAAGCATTAAAGTTATTACTGCAAATTAATGTTCATTAATTATTCCATACATATCTCAATGTTTAGTGTTTGTGTAGCATGTACATTACATTACTTTATGTAAACCAACCAAATACATTGTGTTTTTGTTTTTTCTAACAACAACAACAAACCTCTCTACATAAAAGTAGGAACTTATTTAGTTTAACTTTTCAAAATACATTTTAACGTTTAAAATATATCATATCAAAATATATCACATGTGGTCATATCTGATTTAATGTGACAACACAAACATTTGTCTTAAACATTTGCTTCAACGCATTCCATCACCACCTCTTCATCTCACACACACACGCACATGCACACGCACACGCACACACGCACACACACACACACACACACACACACACACACACACACACACACACCTGAAGTAATAAAAGCAACAAATTCTCTCACATTCCAGGTTTTAATCTCAATTTGTTTAGGATGACGTCCTAAAGCCTTTGTTAGTGCTACACACAGATCTACATTAATGTGCTTTAAGAGACAATCCTGTGGCACAGGAGCTCACCAGGATGTGTGAGTTCCTGACAGGTGTGTGTGTGCGTGTGTGTGTGTGTGTGTGTGTGTGTGTGTGTGTGTGTGTGTGTGTGTGTGTGTGTGTGTGTGTGTGTAAAGCTGACTCATGACTGTAGCCAATCAGGAAGCAGCTGTAATTCTACGTTTCATCAGCGACACGTTGAAATATCTCAAACATGGCGACTGATAGAATATTACATTATTTTTATTTCCTGACTTTATTGAGTTGGAGCTCCGCCCCTCAGGTGGCGTTCAAGGTCACTTTTTTAAGTAGGAAGTTGTAAAATCCTGAGTTGTTTTGAATGCAGAGACTGATATCTGTGATAAGAGAAAACATGTAATTTTTTGTTCTTGTTTGTTTTTCTCTTCATTTAAAATCAGGATCCAGTTTTACACAGAAATGTCTCACATTAATGTTTTGGGAGAAAATGACACATTTACATGTTATTTTTCACTGAAGGCGACTGAATATTCAGTAAATTTAGCAAATGGACAAATAGGCCAAATTTCACCATAATCTCGTTTAAAATCTAATAATCATGAAATATCTGCATGACACGGACTAAACCATGTTTGGGATCATATCACATTTCTGTGTATGTTTTCCTGTAAAACAAATATCTGAGTGTTTAGTGAGTTTAGCTAACAGACGTTAGTAAACGTAAAGTTACAGAAACAGAGGAACACTTGGTACGACCCAAAGAAAACAGAACAAATGAAAAGAAATAGAATTAATGGAACGTTCCGTTCTTCCACTGAAATTGTGACATTTTTTTTTATTGCTAACAAGCATTGGTTGAAACTGAAGTCACATGTTCCAAACTCTAAACACAGCCTGTATATCCATCAGTCATCTCAGCTCAACAGTTAATGTCATCCACTAAAGTGTTTCTCACCAACAAAACACTTGATACACGTCTCAAAAGAAGCTCATTCAACCACAACACTAACAAATAAACACACTTTAGAAACACACATTGTCATTGTGAGCACACTGAACTACTAAATACTAACAACAAAGAGCTTTACATCAAATACATCTGATCTTTACACTTTACATGATTTTTGTATTATTTTGGGCTGAATTTGAGAAAATCTGAGTCTTTAATCGTTCTCCACGTAAAGTCTGTTTCTGTTTTTCTGTCCACATTCACACAAATAAGGGTCTACATGGTGGTAAAGTACATCAAGGTCTTGACAAAACATTTGTCTGGTGCAAAGAAATGCAATTTTTGCCATAATTGCAATTTTTTGACAAGATTCTTTCACTGTCACTGATGTTTCCATGCAGGAAAATAGCAACAAAATGTGAAATGAGATCAAATTGTTGGTTATCTTTTACTGAGGCCAAAATGTTTGATAATTCCAGGGGATCTATTGGGGGATTTACCTACTGTTACAGATTGGTACAAAGTGCACAGCCATGTCCAGCTCATAATGTCAATCAGGGAGATCTGCTGCACCTGTAGAGTTGAGCACGACTGTGAGTTGTTGACAATCAGCTGGACTGGACTATATAAGGAGGATTTTCACTCTTCATTCAGTTGCTGTGAGAAATTGGATTCAGAAGGTTCTGCACCATGTGCTGGCCTTCTTTAAAGCTTGAGTTTGACTGTGAATAATTGATCAAGTACTTCTATGATTATTTGTGGTGAACACTGCCCTCTTAGTTTTGTAGTTTACACCTAATTATAATTCAGGTCCTCATTTTATCCATCATTTTGATAAATTCAGTGGGTGATAGAGCAGAGACTCTATTATTTTGGTGTAGTCTTTTTAACTTCACTCAATCCTTTTTAAATCAAAATGATCACTACTGTTCATAAATCAATCAATATTTTGTCAGATTTTATTCCATCACAAATGTGTTACCAATTCTAATAATATGATCTGTTATTGTATCAGTGGCATTACTGTAGCCCCTTTTCATTTCTATCCAAGACTTTTAGCAGCGTTGCAGAACTTTTAACACACTACAATGTCAGGTACTTCCCCAAAAAGCTGAAATAAATGTTTGAGAAAGAGATCAAAACTAATAAAACATTAACAAAGCAGGTAAATCATAAATGTTTATTGTCAAATTGTTGCTAAATTATGCCAATTGCATGAGAGAGAAAATACTCAATACTGCAATCTTTGGTCTAATATGTCACAATGAGTCCATATTTGTAGTTCTCATTAAAAACGGGGTACTCAGCATCCCAGTTAAAGGCCGATTGTGCCTCGGTTTGACTAGAGGAGAAATTTATAAAGATTAGTACAAAATTCAAAAGAACAACAAGTTGATTTCCATGTGCGTGAATGCTTAAACAGTGCAGTTACTCACTGTTCTCTGCTGTCTGGCTCAGGTATGACCCTGTAATGAAGGGATCCAGATTCAACAGTTATTTCAGGAACTCAATGAAGGCCTTCCTGTCTTCCATTGTCTCATTATCCCCTAGTTCAGACATCTGGATTAATAATTAAATATATAATAATTACTTATATTATAATTAAATCTTATCAGGTGAATATCAAGGAAATCTTATTACCTGACTAAGTTTGAGTGAAATTTTGACATTGCACTACATTTTCAGGCCAAAACTCCTCTGACACGGGCTGCTAGCATTAGCCACGCCATGCTAGCGGTCGTTGGTTTTCATTTCAATGTTTTTATGACATGTGTTCATAACTTGTAAACACTTCCCATTCATTAAGTAAAGTGATATGAACAACATTGTCTTATAATGTTTAAAAAGCGACATTCTAACTAATATGTGTAAGTAACACTTACCACCACGGGCTATGACCAGTAAGCAGCAGCAGCTCAGCAAGACGGAGCTGTTGACGAGCGGAAGTAGCGCTCTTCTTCTTCTTCTTCTTCGTTTTTTTTTATTGCGGTTGACATCCTGAAAGTTGTATTACCGCCACCTACTGGATTATGAGTCAATCAGGGTTAAGTGGACCAACTAACTCGACAACATAAAAATAAAAACAACTAAATAACTAATAAATAAAGAAAATACTCCCCCCGTTCACGTTTTCACTTTAATTATAGAGTAAGATAATAAGGAAGGCGAGCAGTAATTTAAAAAGGTAGTTTCAACATACAACACTTTATTTCTCCTAATGTCTGCAATTGTTTCATTTTCATTACATCTCATAAAAAATTATCATCTTCCTATTTTACTACTTACTAACAAACAACTTTTACATAATCATACAACTTGTGTGATTTTTAATATGTAACAAAGTCATATTTTACAAAAATCCACCTTGCATTTTTTTTTAATATATTATGAATATATATGAATGGTGGATTTATTATATATAAATATATATACACACCAAATCTGCAACATTTTAAAACACTGGTCACAATGTTTCAGTGAAAATGAACATATTTAGATATAATAACAATTTATTACTAAAACTCTACTGAGTAGTAACTACATTTCTCATATGTATTCATCTTTGTGAGTTTGAATCCTAGAAAGTCATTCAGATTTGGGATGGAGCTCATTGATTACTACAGCTCCTGAGGCCCCCTCAGGTGATTCATGTGGGTTAGATTGTGCCCGCAGGCACCATGTTGGTGACCCCTGGCATAAATCATGGAAAATCTATTGAGCCCATCTAAAAGATATCAGGTCACAAATATTTTGTTAATATTTTTTTATAAAAATAACAATTAATTAATTCATGTATTTATTAAATTACTATTATTTTAGTAATTAACCATTTCGATTCCATCTTGGGAAATCAATCCTTCTACTTAATCTATTGCGCCTATGTAAAAGACATCAGGTCACAAACATTTTGGGTAAAAATGTCATAGTATTTTTGTGGGAATAAGAATATATATATATTTATTTATTTTCTATCATATTAGTAATTAACAATTAAAAAAGTTACTTGGGAATGATATGCATCTTTACCACCTTGATTTTGTCAGATGAAGGACTTTATTCCTTAAAGTTGCCTCACCTTCACTATAGCAACAGCAGACTGCACTAGATTATCATCATTTTACACAAACTTCAGATGCATTACGATGTAGCAATGAACTGCTAAATGTAAAAATATATTGATGCCGATAGGAACACAGGTAATTTATTTCAAATACATGAACACATTTTCAAATTTAATGCAAAAAGTGAAGGCACTACAAGAATATGAACAGATAACTTATATAACAATATGAAGAAATAACTTATTAACAATAACTGTGTGTGTGTGTGTGTGTGTGTGTGTGTGTGTGTGTGTGTGTGTGTGTGTGTGTGTGTGTGTGTGTGTGTGTGTGTGTGTGTGTGTGTGTGTGTGTGTGTGTGTGTGTCACACAGGACATTTATTTCAAATACATTAACATGTTTTCAAATTGAATGCACTATAACAACATGAACAAATAACTTATTAACAATAACTGTGTGCGTGTGTGTGGTTTTATTCCTCCTGATCTTCATAACAGTAGCGTTGATGATTTCCCCTTCCTTTGTGACAATAACGACTGTTACTGGGCTCCGGTCCAGAAGATCATCAAACGGATTCCACATTTTTTCAGGGATTGTGATTTCAGTTTCATCCTTGAGCGTTAAAATTGACATTCCGTCCGTCTTGCTGCTACGAGAGGCATTGACAATCACCTCCGACTTGGACACTTCTTCTCCCTTAAGAAAAGAAGACAATCACACCGTTGTAGTACAGTCAGAACAAAAATCCAAAGCAACACAAAACATTTGCAGTTTACAGTTATTAAGGGACTTGCTTAACATCCCACAGTGATGGCCTGGGTTGGATTTGATGATTGCCATCCCACTTCCTTAATCCTTACATCATCACTCTCCTATTGTGAAACACACATCAGTCTAAAACCAACTCATCTTGGACCATTGTAGTCCACCATTTTTAATAGTAAATGATCTCCAAGCATGTATCTCCCTCTGAAGTCTCTCTCTTTCCTTCTTTCTCATGGTGTTCTGACTGCACAGCTGATATTTTCTGATTTTGATTCAGTTAGTGAAATGCTCATGTTTGATTGAAAATATACTTGCCATGAAACAATCCTTATTTGTTGCAATGTAAATAACATTGCATCAAATAAGGATTGTACATTTAAGTTTGACTTTACTATATGTACGTATCTCACCATTTTAGCTCTGCTGTTATTGTTATTCAGTTTTTTTTTTTTGTTTTTTTTTCATCTATTTTTCTTTTCAGTGTAAAATCATGTAAAAGGGATCAAAGGTTATTTTTTCAATGTTTACCTTCATACTAGTATGGTTACTTGTATGAAGCCTGAAGCCATAGGTTCCCGTCGAACCTTTGAGATGGGTTAATGTGACTTTCACATTGAGCTTCAATGGTAGGATGGCTGCCTCCCTCCACATTACCACGTCCACCTCCTGAGCACCCTGTAAATGAATAGAAATATACCAATGTAAAATACATGAAAATAACTCAACATATTTCATTGTGTGCAAGAAATGTAATAATCATGTGCGTGTGAGTGTGTGTGTGTGTGCGTGCATGTTTGTATGAGTGTGTTTGTAATGTGTGAGTGTGTTAATGTGAGTGTATATGTTTCTGTGTATGTGACTGTTTGTGCATGTGAGTGTGTTTCTGTGTATGTGTGAATGCTTGTGTTTCTGTGCGTATGTATGTGTATGTGCGTGCGTACATACGTGTGTGTGTGTTTCTGCCCAGAAGTCAAATGGAATTTTTTTAATTTAAAAAACATGTGAGAATCTACTCAGAAAACATAAAGCTTACCTTCTGACATATTTTGGCTTTCCTCATGGGAGTTGGGTATATATATATATATTATAATTAATTAATTTAATTATTTAATTATATTATAAATATATTAATAATAAAATGCAGATTTTTAAAAAGGAAAATAATTTACTATAATGTGCATTATACTGTTGTCATGTTTATACTCACCTTCAAAAATTAAGAATTAAAAAATTTAATTTAGATTTTATCTAAACAAATTATGAAAAGTCTATTTAAAAATGACATGTTTTATTGTGTAAAGTTCTGTCATGTGTTAAAGGTCTCAGACTGAAGACAAATAAACTAATGAAGTTCCTGTGTAAACAGGAGAAAACATGAGGAAGACGACAGTACGTCTGTTCAGAGCAGCTTCACTCAGCATATTCTCTGTTATTCATCAATATTTAAAATGAATTCATTTTCATGGACATAACTTTTTCATTTAAATGTTCACCTATTTGCACTACTCATCAATGCACTACTGCACTATTATCTTATTATTATTATTATTGTATTCTTATTTTATTTCATTATTATTATTATTATTATTATTACTATTATTATTATCTGTTATTTTTTATTTAGTTTGCACATATTAGTCTAACTACTCTTATATTTATGTTTATACTTCTTTTTTCTTTTCTCTATTTTATTTATTTTTCTTTATTCTAGTTGATTGTTATTATTTAATGTTATACTACCTGAGAGAGCACAGGGCACCAAAAGAAATTCCTCGTGTGTATTCATTCACCCCTGACCAATAAAGTTGATTCTGATTCTGATTTTTACTGACTGTCTTTTCTCTGTATAACATCATTTTCAGTCACACAATAGACATATGTACACAAATCACCATTACCATATAAGTGTGAACAGTGTAAAACTGCATAGATGAACTTTCTTTCAGCCATTAAACAGAATTTATTTCTTTCAGCCCTGAATTACTTTACCTTTAGTTCAAATATACCTCAGGTAAACTATTAAAATAATATCAAAAATAAACATATTTATCTGTGTTTCCTTGTTAAAACAACTACAAGCTTTTATATACTTTTATCATTCAACATGTTTAGCAATGACTACAACCTAATAATATAAACATTTACATTTTTACCAGAAACACAATATTTATTACTGAGTGAAATGTACTGTAGCAATAACTTAAACCAGACTCTTATTTTGTAGTAACCACAAACACATTATGATCAGCAATGCCATTTTGGCCTGCACGTAACACAGTTTAAAAGTACCTGCTTCTTAACAAAAACATTCTTTAACTACCTTTCAATTATGTTTTAGCTTGTCTTTTAGTGTTGAACCACATTCTTACACATGTTGACATGTTTTCAAACTTCACAAACCTGTGTAAACAGGAGAAAAGATGAGGAATACGACGTCTGTTCAGTACAGCATGACTCAGCAAACTGAGGAAACAACGAGTTCACTAACAAAGAGAGTTCATGAAAGAAACACTGCACCACACTGCCTCCTACTGGTAAAACTGAGATATGCAGTTTGTTTTAAATTGAAGCTTTGTGTCCTTTAACACAGTCATTAACCAACTGAAATGACTCATATTAAAGAGTTAAATAACTCTTAAAATAAAACATGAGCCAAATACAAACATAAAATGTAACAACACCTTTGAGTGTGTCCATTAGCAGGGGGGCAGAAAATCCCAGGTTCAGTAAAGGCAGCACAGGTACAGGTGGTTAATTGCTCAGCCCCTCCTCTCTGTGTGACCTGACTAACCCTGGATTACCACTGAATGTATCTGCACTGCTCCACTGCGTGACTTCAGTACAATCTGCAGTCCACAAATCACCACCGCCTCCGTTTGCTGCTCAATACATGTGTGATTCAACCATTAATAAATGCAATATTTATATGTGAAATCGTTCGCTAGAGCCGAAACGCACAATTTTATTGTTACATTTTGTGAAAATGTGGTATCAACGGATAAGTTTTATTCCCCTGAGTCTGAATATGTGTTGAGTTTATGGATAGAGTCCAAAATGGGCCCGTTGAAGGTCCTGGAATGTAGTATTTTATTTTGAAAATAATCTAGATATTTTATTCTGTGTCTAGAAACAATTTGCAGAAAAGGCTTTGGAATCTAATGGAAAAGTGGCAGAAATGGGAGTAATTTAGCAAAAATGCATTAAGAGGCAAGAAAAAGTGATTCAATTATGGCAAGTTTGGTGTAGTTGGAGAAAGTGGTAAAAATAAGTAAAAATAGTTAATGTTAAATTACCTACCCTGTGTGTTAATAAATGTATTTATCTATAACCTTCTACTGATTTTAGGATTCTCATTGATGTGTGTGACTGTGTGCCATACCGACAGCGTCCACCCTGAGTCGGTGCAACAGTCTGGCCTCAGCAATGGTTTCAAAGTTGGGACCGCCCACCATGGCGTACACACCCTCCTGCAGAAGACTTGCCACACCCAGTTGTTTGGAAATCTCCATTGCTAAGGAGCGCAGACCTTTGTCGTAGCATCCGGACATGGCTGGGAAGTGAGGACCAAACCTGTGAAGGACAAACAACAAAGTTCTGCTGTGACAGACGTGTGACAAGGTGAGATTTTGTAAGATTTGATAACATTTTACAAACAAATGATCAAATAGTCGTATTAAATCTTACTTGTCATGGTTTGGTCCACACAGTGGGTTAAGACCAACCAATCTGGGGAAGTTGATGTGGTCTTTAATGATCATGATGTCACCGGCCTGCAGATCGTCAGCCAATGAACCGGCAGCATTTGTCACGATTAGAGTGTGTGTGTGTGTGTGTGTGTGTGTGTGTGTGTGTGTGTGTGTGTGTGTGTGTGTGTGTGTGTGTGTGTGTGTGTGTGTGTGTGTGTGTGTGTGTGTGTGTGTGTGTGTGTGTGTGTGTGTGTGTGTGTGTGTGTGTGTGTGCGTGTGTGTGTAAAGCTGACTCATGACTGTAGCCAATCAGGAAGCAGCTGTAATTCCAGGTTTCATCAGCGACACGTTGAAATATCTCAAACATGGCGACTGATAGAATATTACATTATTTTTATTTCCTGACTTTACTGAGTTGGAGCTCCACCTTCAGGTGGCGTTCAAGGTCACTTTTTTAAGTAGGAAGTTGTAAAATCCTGAGTTGTTTTGAATGCATAGACTGATATCTGTGATAACAGAAAACATGTAATTTTTGTTGTTTGTTCTTGTTTTTCTCTTCATTTAAAATCAGGATCCAGTTTTACACAGAAATGTCTCACATTAATGTTTTGGGAGAAAATGACACATTTACATGTTATTTTTCACTGAAGGCGACTGAATATTCAGTAAATTTAGCAAATGGACAAATAGGCCAAATTTCACCATAATCTCGTTTAAAATCTAATAATCATGAAATATCTGCATGACACGGACTAAACCATGTTAGGGATCATATCACATTTCTGTGTATGTTTTCCTGTAAAACAAATATCTGAGTGTTTAGTGAGTTTTGCTAACAGACATTAGTAAACGTAAAGTTACAGAAACAGAGGAACACTTGGTACGACCCAAAGAAAACAGAACAAATGAAAAGAAATAGAAGGAATGGAACGTTCCGTTCTTCCACTGAAATTGTGACATTACAGGTTTTTTTATTGCTAACAAGCATTGGTTGAAACTGAAGTCACATGTTCCAAACTCTAAACACAGCCTGTATATCCATCAGTCATCTCAGCTCAACAGTTAATGTCATCCACTAAAGTGTTTCTCACCAACAAAACACTTGATACACGTCTCAAAAGAAGCTCATTCAACCACAACACTAACAAATAAACACACTTTAGAAACACACATTGTCATTGTGAGCACACTGAACTACTAAATACTAACAACAAAGAGCTTTACATCAAATACATCTGATCTTTACACTTTACATGATTTTTGTTTGTTAAATCACTATTTTATTACTAAATAAGATCTTTACACTTTGATGGTTCTAAATTATTATATATGCTGTAATATATTACAACAAGACTGAATCAGATGCGCAGTCATTTACAGTAAGAACATTTGTGCTTTTGTACTTCAGGGCCTTACAAAAATATAAAATTACTATAAACATAAAAATTAGCTTTTGAAAAATGTGCTGTAAAAGTTTAGTGTTTAACAGGTGGTGAACTAATTACTGTATAGCCTCTGTTAAATATATTAGCCTCTGCTAACTAGCTTAGCCTCTGCTAACTAGCTTAGTTTCTGCTAAATAGCTTAGTTTCTGCTAACTAGCTTAGCCTCTGCTAACTAGCTTAGTCTCTGCTAACTAGCTTAACCTCTGCTAAATAACTTAGTTTCTGCTAAATAGCTTAGTTTCTGCTAACTAGCATAGCCTCTGTTAAATAGCTTAGACTCTGCTAACTATCTTTATCTCTGTTAACTAGCTTAGTCTCTGCTAACTAGGTTAAGCTCTGCTAACTAGCTTAGTTTCTGCTAACTATCTTAGCCTCTGTTAACTAGCTTAATCTCTGCTAACTAGTTTAGCCTCTGTTAAATAGCTTAGCCTCTGCTAACTAGCTTAGCATCTGCTAACTAGCTTAAGCTCTGCTAACTAGCTTAGTTTCTGCTAATTAGCTTAGCTTCTACTAAATAGCTTAGCCTCTGTTAACTAGCTTAGTCTCTGCTAACTTGCTTAGCCTCTGCTAACTAACTTAGTTTCTGCTAAATAGCTTAGTTTCTGCTAACTAGCATAGCCTCTGTTAAATATCTTATACTCTGCTAACTAGCTTAATATCTGTTAACTAGCTTAGTCTCTGCTAACTAGGTTAAGCTCTGCCAACTAGCTTAGTTTCTGCTAACTATCTTAGCCTCTGTTAACTAGCTTAATCTCTGCTAACTAGCTTAGCCTCTGTTAAATAGCTTAGCCTCTGCTAACTAGCTTAGCATCTGCTAACCATCTTAGCTTCTACTAAATAGCTTAGACTCTGCTAACTAGCTTAATCTCTGTTAACTAGCTTAGTCTCTGCTAACTAGCTTAAGCTCTGCTAACTAGCTTAGTTTCTGCTAACTAGCTTAGCTTCTACTAAATAGCTTAGCCTCTGTTAACTAACTTCATCTCTGCTAATTAGCTTAGCCTCCGCTAAATAGCTTAGCCTCTGCTAACTAGCTAAGTTTCTGCCAACTAGCCTAATCTCTGCTAACTGGCTTACCCTCTGCTAACTATCTTAGCCTCTGCTAACTATCTTAGCTTATGCTAACTAGCTTAGTCTCTGCTAACTAGCTTAATCTCAGCTAACTAGCTTAATCTCTGCTAACTAGCTTAGCCGAGACTGCTAACTATAAATGTATACGCAGGCTAGAGGACTCTCAGAACACCATTATAATGCTGTTGACTAATCACCCTCATAGTGCTGTGAAATACCAGTCATCCTTGTGGAGGCACTGGTATGGGTGTCTTTTAGAAATAGGTGATATCTTACTTGTCTGTGATTGTTCTGATATTTTTATACTGTTTTTAATCCTAGTTTTATGTATTTGTTCATGTTTTTTATGGACTCCTATGTCTGCTAATAAAGATGATGATGAAACACCAAGGGTTGAAATTGTACGTGTCCAGTTCTATAAACAACTATGAAGGTAAGTTAACAGTTGACCAAAGCGACTTTGATACATGCTAGGTTAGCGTCATGAAGTGTTTGTTTGTGTGATGTATTATCCTAACCCTAATGTTAATCTCAGTCTGAAACAAGGAGGCAGGAGAGGTCACAGTCAGGGCTGAGTGCTACAGGTCCATGAGGAAAAGCCAGAAGCTTCACTGTGTGAGTGGAAGAGAAAGTCATCCTACAGGTTCACTTAATGCTAACAAACACGTTTCTGTTGTCAAATCAACTTTCTGTGACTCATGTCATTGCTGCAAATAACAGATAGACTATCATTCAATCATTGTATCATTTTTATTTATTAGTACACACCCTCCTTCATACAAGTAACTCACAAGCACAAAACTCATTTAGTTACATACATGTGTGTATGCCAACACACATACTTTTGCATGTATTTCCTATTTATGACATGACTTGTTTGTGTTTTCTTTGTTGTTTTTCACAGAAGTAACTTATATAAAGACATCAACTACACTCTACCAGACATCTCTACTCTGAAAGTTCAGGACGTGTATGATGGACTCACTGCTGATGAAGCTCCATGATCACTATGATGGACGTCTCCAGTGATGTTCTTCTGGTATAATCCATGTTTGGTCAGGTGTAAGAGGTTAGTGTGCTGTCATACCAGCTGCCAACAAGGACAGTCCCCAGGACCCGCCCACATACAGTAGCCCCTCCTCCCCCACAGCTGCCACTCTCTGATTATAGGCTGGTACCCTCTACCTGTGCATTCATCTGCTCTGAACATCAACACCATCATATGGCGTCTCTTGAAACATCTTTGGTGACATCACACAAAACTGAGAACATCACACTAGAGCAGAGTTCCAGTGCTGAGTGGCACCAACTAAGGAGGTGCTGCATTACCCCCACCATATTCAGAGAGGTCTGTCACACCAGGGGGGAAAGCTCTGCTGAAAACCTCACCAAAAGGCTTCTGAGACCATCCAGTCAGACTGCTGACATGTGGTGGGGGCTTGACATGGAGCCTATAGCAGTAGAGGAGTACTGTGGGGTAAGGGAGGTCAATCATGTATGTAATGTTTTACCAACATATATAAATAAATGATTTAGATCAAAGTATTATGGTGTTCTGTACAGTTTAACACTCGAAGTCCCAGAGATTTCTATATCCCCCCAGAAGTCCCAGAGCAGGGTCAAATGAACTCTAGGACCAAACTGACGACTCTGATGGCTACAATTTGCATCTATTCATTTGTAAATGAATCACCTGAGAAATCAGCAGGGGGGAGAGCCTGACTCTAACAATGGAAGTCTGGAATGTTAGGGGGAAGTGCCCTGGAAGCTAAAGTCACAATGCCCCGTTTATTAACTCGTTCTGCTTGATGCTGGGGGAGAACAAACACAGACTACAAACATTGAAAGAAACAGAGTCACCTCTTCCAACACACCTGATTCAAATGATTATCAGGCTTCTGCAGAGCTGGATGATCATTTGAATAAGGTGTGCTGATTAGTGGCCCTCGAGGACCGGAATTGGACACCCCTGGAATAGCCTATTGTCATGCAGCCTTTTGTGCTGTGGGGAATAAATAGCTGGCTGCTTCCACCTGCTGACACTCCACACTTATTCTACTCAAAATGCAGAGAAGATTTACCACTCAAGAAGCGTTGGAATTGATCCTGAACAAGGCAAACCCTTGTGACTCAGATGGAGAGGACATAAACCTTCAGCCAAATTCGGATTCGGACTCTGAGCTGTCTTCAGGTTAGATTTCCCAAACATCCTATTTTCATTTCCTGACTTTATTTTTATTTAAAACCAAACAAAAGAATAATTTGAATTTGTTCACATTGCAGATGACGAGACTGCTCCTCATCACATCACATCACAATTGATGAACAGCTTTTCCCATCGAAGACTCGCTGCTGTTTCCTGCAGTACATTGCAACAAAACCCGACAAATTTGGCATAAAGTTTTGGGTGGCTTGTGATTTGAAAACAAAGTACATCTGCAATGTCCTCCCATATCTTGGAAAGGACCCCAGTCGTCCCAGTGAGGAGAGACTTTCTGAGAGTGTGGTGATGAAGCTGATGGAACCATTTATGGACAAAGGCAGGACGGTCACCACGGACAATTTCTTTACATCACTGACACTTGCACGACGACTGCTCAGCCGGAAAACCACCATCCTACACCTGGCCCTGGGAAAAGGGCTAAGTGTCAGATCAACCATTGCTGCAAGAGCAATCGCGCAACTGTGCGATGTGTTCATTGCCACAAATACACATGTGGCAAATGTAGGAGAGATACCGTGGCAGTGCCAAGTATGTCACGAGTCTCAATAGGAGGATGAAGGAGATTCTTCTAAATATGTGCACAGTTGCTTTGTTATTATCATTATTTTTATTTATTTTGTTTTTTTTTTTTTTATACCAATAAAAACCATTGAAAACAAATCACAGTTGTTCTTTTGCACATTTCTCACACCACACTGTCATTAAAAATAAATAATTTTTGTGTTCTCTTTGGGTCAAATGACACCTCTCTGGGTTTTATAGGTAAAAAGTTCATTTGACACCTCTGTGGGACTTCTAGTGTTAAGTCATTAGTTTTAAAAGGGAATTAACAGGAACTAAAAAATCAGTGACCAAACAAAAGCAGAACACGACTTAAATTAACACAACAAACATTTTAATAAGGTAGCATTCAAAGGCTTGAACTGTATGTAAACATATTTCATATAATTATAAACACTGATAAGATTTAGAATAAAGGGGTTGTGAAAGTGGACAGATGAATGTTGACTACTGCTACAATTTAACTATTTTTAAAAGGGATTTAGATTTAAAGTTCAAACAAAAACTGGTTTACTGCAGACTTAGATCTGAGCAACTCTTTTTATATTCACCAAGGTTTTGGTCTGACAACCTTCATCAGGTCATTGCAAATAACATACACACAGTGGAGGCCGACCAATAAAGGGCGCTAGTGCGCCGCCCCTCATAGCGTTTTGGATTTTTCTTTTTTTTAAATAATTAAAAAAAAAAAAATGCATAATCAATTATTTTGAGCACAATGTGTCTTTAAATGTGCAATGTTATACGTCATTTACAAGATATAAATGATCATTTTCAGGGGAAATGGTTTCCTCAGTGCAGCAGCTTCCTGCTAATGGCTGCCTGGAGACGATCAGAGCCGTATAGAGAGAGGTGTGTCCTAATAGTCCCTCCTATCTCCTTTCCTATCCACTTTTCCTTAACCCTCATAGATGATATCACAGGGTTAAGGAAAGGTGTTAGGAGAGGAGTTAGGAAAAGGCCATCACATTTGTTTTGACAATCAGACACACTTCCACTAGGTGACGTAATAATCTGACGGTGGTGAAAGTTAGTGACGTCTGTCGTGGATAAAAAACTACACATTTCCTAAAATGGACTAAAAGCTCATTTCTAACACTTTCCACTGATATAATGTCATAAATCACAGGTTTGAATGTAAATCAAAGGAAAAGAGGTTACCATGGCTACGAGGAACTAAAGGTAAACTAAAAGAACGTCACATTGAGAATAGTTGATCACACTCACCTTCTACTCACTAATATGAATTATGTTAAATAAAACATCATGTGGATAAAAATGTCTCTGATCATTTTTCTAGAACCACAGACTGTCTGTTTTATGTCAGTTATAATCTGATTATATGTCTACATATAATAATATATGGGTTTTAGATGCTTTATTTAAAGCTGTTCATATTATTGCATTGATAACTTACATGATCTCTGTTACTTTTCGGTCATCGTGAGTTTCCGTAAACGCCCTGGTGTGTGTTTCTTTTTTCCTGAGCTTAAAGAGAACTTGGACGCTCTTTATCATGGCCACGACTTAAACACTTCCAGGGGTGAAGGAACAGTGGATAGGAAAGGAGATAGGAAAGGAGATAGGAGGGAATATTAGGACACAACCAGAGAGTAGCAACAACTCGTTCACTCCAATGGTTGTTTTATTTACAGCAATGGTGGCTCATTGAGCCTCACATTTAGTCCCTGAAGTGATCAGTTTATCATTGTAGCACATTGAAGCTACAGTAGATTAGACAGTCTGTGATGCACTTTAGAACTTTTGAGATTGAAATCACACAGAAGTATAAAATAGACCAACAATGTTGAAATTAAATTATACTAAACTAAACGAGGAACTATACGTAATACTAAAAGTATTATAGGCTATTACTGTATTATACAAGTTATTATACTAATCATGTAATTTTGTTAGAATGTAAGTGACCTACTGTAGGAGCACAGGGAGCAATGATGTCACAGGACTGGTTTCATATGATGGAACATCAACAGACCATGATGAGTCATGAAAACATGACAAAGTGTGTTTCAAATGTGTATTAGATATCATACTGAACATTTTATATGAATTATATTAGTAATCACACCTATTCTATGTAGTAATTTCACACTACTACTGCTGTGATGCTGCATGGTGAGGACCAATGATGCTGCATGGTGAGGACCAATGATGCTGCATGATGAGGACCAATGATGCTGCATGATGAGGACCAATGATGCTGCATGGTGAGGACCAATGATGCTGCATGGTGAGGACCAATGATGCTACATGGTGAGGACCAATGATGCTGCATGGTGAGGACCAATGATGCTGCATGGTGAGGTATATATATGAACATAATAAATGTTTTCAATGTGTTTGTCTGGATGTGGTTTAAATGACCCATTTTTTAATGAAAATAAAAAAAATTCAAAGCAATACATACTGTATACAATACATATGAACATATTTTTTAACATTTTTTTCATTAATACAAATTTACATTCGGGAAAAAAACTATATATGGAACTACATAAACATATATTGTATATACACATACATATGATGGTGTACGTATAAATATTGTCAATCAATGCAGTTATTGACGACAAATTACCAAAAATCCAAGATATGTCAATGGATTTGAATTACCCGCCACTAACTTCTGGAACAAACTGAGTTTACATGAATCACGTGATGGTCAAGCATTTTGGACTTTGTCGTACCAAAGCAGTGACCCCCAACAGAATCTGTATCCCCTGCTGCGGGAGCGCGCATGAAGGGCGGAGCTTTAATTCTGTGTTTAGATATCAGTTTAGCTTATTATTAAAACTAAATGTGGATTGTTACGATCATGCTTTGATTGTTAAAGATGGATGATTATTTTTTTTAACATACGATAATTAAATGTTATTTTCAGAACATCTAATTTCAACTTAATCTAAATCTAACAACAAAACCATGTACGTAAACAGACAAAACTGATATAATCCAGACAGTAAGATTAACATTAAAAAGACAGTTTGAGCTAAATACACTAAATCTAAATCGTTTACAAATAAAAATAATTATATTTTTAATATTAAACCTAATACACATTAAACAACTCATATATACCTTATAAATCAAATAAAGCAGACACAATAGAGCCCTAAATGATATATAATTTGATGATAATAATAATAATAATAATAATAATAATAATAATAATAATAATAATAATAATAATAATAATAATAATAATAATTTTTATTTTTATTTATTTATTCAGTTTATTTCCGACATGGTTACATTCACTTTTTTTTTTTTTTTTTTTTACATTTTTTGTACATGCCGAAAAAGGAGACGAGAGAAGCAGTTTGCTTATCCGGGTCCCGTCCCCTGTTTTACCATCGCAGATTTACATGGGTTTACATGTCTCTCTGGTCAAAACATTCTTGATTTCTTCTGAACGTCCATCTGTAGTCAGTGTTGTCCTCTCTATCTTTGTTTGTGTTGGCCTTGTTCCCTGCCAGACGTTGTTAGCATTCCTCCAGTTCAAGAATAGTTCCTCTTTCGAAGGTGTTTGGAAGGTTCTTCCCTTTTCATCCACAATGTCACCTTGTTTTGTCTCTACATCAAGGGTAATCCAGCTGTTGTTAGTTCTATTGGCCATTGCTGTTGAACGTCAGTGTTGTATTTCCCACTGTCTGATGATGGGATCAGATCCAACTTTTTTACTCTTGGTTTCCACATTTAATTCGGTCTCCGTAAAATAATCACAGTCTGAGTTTTGTTTCCAGTGTTTATATAGATCTGGGTCCATATCCATGATTACCATCAGTAATGTTGTTGTTTAGGTGGATCCTTCGTATTTTCCCAGGTTGTCCATCGTTTTGATGAGAAGTGGTTTTCCGTCCTCTTCTTCCTGGATGTAAATCCTGCAGTTTTTTGACCACGTCTTCAAAATCTTTCCTTCTTTTTTTATTTGGCGTGCTTTCCATGCAATGCTTGCATTTTGTTTCGTCAGGTTTTCATTGATGTACACCTTCGTTCCCTTGAGTTTGTTTCTTTGCTTGATTATTTCTCCTTTGAATTTTATATTCGTGAAGGTTATTTTTACAGTTCTGGTATCATTTCTCTTTGGCAGGAGATGGCAGGAGTTGATGTTGTCAGGGTTCAGGACAATGTCCTTCGACTTCAGGTAGTCAATGACCTGTTGTTCAATCGATTTTGTTTCTTCGTCACTCCTGGGTTTTATCTTTAGGCCTGTGATGATGACATCTTTCTCTCTTTCCTTTTGTTCCAGCTGTTCAATTCTCGCGTTCAACAATTTTATCTCTTCAGCATTTCTTTCATTCTTTTCTTTCAGTACCTTTGCTTCGCTTTGTAGTCTTTCCAGTGAATTTTCCAGCGTCTTTTCCAACGACTTTATCTCGGCAGATAGGTTTTGTAGACCCTCGCGTATCATCTCCTTGACCTCTTCCAAACCCGAATTGGGTTCTGAAGGGCCTCCCTGCGGTTTTTTCACCATTTTTCTTCAGTCTTGGGCCCAGTTTTTCAGGCTGTTCAGGCTGTTCAGCTGTAGCCAGCTGTAGCCAAGGTCGTGTTATCGGAGCAAACGAAAACACGTCTGCTCTCACCAAAGACCAGAAAAAAGTGATAATATATTCTGTATATTACGTGTTGTTAAAGTTAATAGTATTCATAGATCTGCTTGACAATGTCAAATATTCTCATTTTTCTTTGAAAGTGTAATGTTGCTAGGCGACCAGCCTCCTAACTAAACGTTAGCTAAATACTCTCTGGGTTCTAGACTCAAACATGCTGTAATTCAGTCTATAGATCAATGTGTCCAACTTGTGATACAGTAAAATCAACACCACTGTGAACATTTGAACACACTGTCAGACTCAGATCCACCTTTTTCACTCAATGATGTTCTGATGAACTTACTGCAGCACTGCCAACAGTAGTTGTTGATGTAACTCACTTTCCTTTACACAGGAGATCTGATCTTTAGATATTGGTGTATTTTTTTATTCACCCTCTGTTGATCATCATAACTTCATAGCATTTATTCAGACATTCTCAACACAGACACATGGTGATACAGGACTGTGGACCAGAACATGTTATCAGGAGATACAAATGATTTCAGCCTGTCTCACTGTGCCTGATAGAAAATGTATCCCCTCTATAATCCTCAGGTGATGGACTAACATCATCTGCTTTATTCTGTACACATTTATCATCATTCATAATAAAACTAGTGAATTAGGAACAGTTTCACTTTTGTGGAGAAGAAGAACATGAGACACATGTGACCTCATGCTTTGTGTTCTCAGATGGCGCCACTTTTAGGCGTCCGGAAAGAAGATATGTCGTGTTGACTTCAAAATAGTGTTGGATGAATCTTATAAGATGGGAACAGGTCCTGATAGAAAAAAACAGGCTGTGATCAGTGGGAGGGGCCTATAATGTCACTGTAAAATCTTTCGCGTCACATTCTAAATACTGTATCTTTGCTATTTTTCAATGGATTCACATCAAATTTACATGTATTATTGACCCCAAGTTGAGCAAAAAGATACATTATAACCCCGCCCAAAACCAAACAGGAAGTCAGTCATCTTGTCTGTCTGTCTCACAGAGGACTCAGAGACACTTCTGTCTATCTCTCTGTCTGTGTGGCTGTCTGTTTTATGTTCGTCTGTCTGTCTGTGTAGCTGTGTGTGTCTGTCTGTCTGTGTGTCTGTCTAAGTGTCTGTCTGTCTGTGTGCCTGTGTAGCTGTGTGTCTGTCTGTAAGTGTGTCTGTCTGTGTGTGTGTGTATCTGTCTGTTGGTGTGTCTGTCTGTCTGTGTAGCTGTGTGTGTCTGTCTGTCTGTCTGTGTGTCTGTCTAAGTGTCTGTCTGTCTGTGTGCCTGTGTAGCTGTGTGTCTGTGTAGCTGTGTGTCTGTCTGTAAGTGTGTCTGTCTGTGTGTGTGTGTATCTGTCTGTTGGTGTGTCTGTCTGTAAGTGTGTCTGTTTGTCTGTGTGTGTGTGTATCTGTCTGTTGGTGTGTCTGTCTGTCTGTGTAGCTGTGTGTGTCTGTCTGTCGGTGTGTCTGTCTGTTTGTCTGTGTGTTTGTCTGTCGGTGTGGCTGTGTCTGTCTGTCTGTCTGTCTGTGTGTGTCTGTCTGTCTGTGTAGCTGTGTGTCTGTCTGTCTGTCTGTGTAGCTGTGTGTGTCTGTTCGTGTGTCTGTCTGTCTGTCTGTCTGTCTCTGTGTGTGTCTGTCAGTTTGTCTAAGAGTCTGTCTGTCTGTCTGTGTGTGTGTGTGTGTGTGTCTGTCTGTCTGTCTGCCTGCCTGCCTGTGTGTCTGTCTGTCTGTCTGTGTGTTTGACTGTCTGTAGGTGTGTGTGTGTTTGTCTGCGTGTCTGTCTGTCTCTCTGTCTGTGTAGCTGTGTGTCTGTCTGTCCGTCTTTTTGCCTGCCTGTGTGTATGTCTGTCTGTGTGTCTGAATGTCAGTAGGTGTGTGTGTATGTGTGTGTGTGTTTGTCTGCCTGTCTGTCCATCTGCCTGTGTGTCTGTTTGTCTGTCAGTGTGTCTGTCTCTGTCTTAGTGTCTGTCTGTCTGTGTAGCTGTGTCTGTCTGTCTGTCTGTCTCACAGAGGACTCAGAGACACTGAGGAATCATCGGACCAAATCCAAAACCCAGGATACAGAGTGTCAGTGAAGGAGGTACAGACGGTGTGGATGAGTGTCAGAGAGTCAGAGGAGACTTCATAGAAGGACAGACGTCCATCAGGACAGTCCACATACACTCCTACTCTACCAGAGGAACCACAGGGACAGGAGGTACGTGTGACTTTGTTATTGTGAATGAAGTCGTAAAAACCTCTGTTACATCTCAGACTCCAGGACTGATTATTAAATCCAAACAAACAATCATCACTGTTTCCTTTCCTACTGATTCCTCTGTAACTCACTGCTATAGAAACAAATCCATTCCTCTCCACCTCCCAGTAACAGTGACCAGTCAGACCAGTACTACACAGAACCTGATAGTAGTGATCAAATCTGTCCTGATGATCAGGATAAAGCTCCTCCCTCTTCACACGTGTCACCATCCTGTTGTTGTCAGACAGTCTGAGGTTTCTGTTGATGGAGTTTGTGTTGAGGTGAATGTGACAGAAATCTGATGAGACACAAAGAAACAACAGTTGATCATGTGATGCTTCATTGTCTCTGTATCACTGACATGTTCATTCACTCAGAGCTTCATGAGGACACTTTGAATGAACACACACACACACACTTACACTTCCTCACACCAGCTTTGATCCTCTGCTCTCCTCCATGGTCCGCCCTGCAGGAGCAAACACAGGCAGTGATTTACACACCTAAAGAGTCCAAAGTACTGCTCAGAAACCTGATGCCATCTCCATCAAGCTCTCCATGTTTCTACTGGTTTGTCTTCAACAGCTTCACCTTCTTCATCTCCTTCAAAGTGTTCCTCTCTTCATCCTCACTGATTGGTTCCACCTCCTCTGATCTTAACTATACACTATTATATATATGTATATGTATGTATATGTATATGAATTCTAATACATTACAATGATAAATAAATGAATAAACAAACCTATTGATTGACTGTATATAGTGATTATTTCAAAAACATAATAAAAAGGAAAATTAAACATAAGACATCAATACATATTCACACGAGTATAATTTACTAACCTTTCAACACTTCTCTTTAATAAATAATAACAATAATCTTGATAAAATATATTTATGACTTTGTATCTAAAACATTCACAACATTCACATAAATGTACATATATATACACTAACACATATAATTACACACCCATATATAACTGATAAATAGAGATTGATAAAATACATATACACCCATACATATATATCTACACATAAACACACACATGAAAAAAAATAAAATAAAAAGAAACATAGATTTGAACATTAGCTGAACAACTTTACACAAATAATTAACACTAGAAATAATAATTATAAAATACTTTAGTTTAAATATATTTTACTACTTTAACTTTTACAACTAGAATAGGCTAAAAATGAATTAAATGAATAAATGAAGACTGAGACACAAATAAATATAAAAATGAATGAATTAAATAAAGAAATAAGTAAACAATTACTTAAATAAGTCAATAAATAAATAAATAAGTTGATCTCCAAAGGCACCAAATATGACAACACAAAATACTTTTGTTATAATGACAATTTACCAAAAACCTCTTGGGTACTAATAAAATAAAATAAAAAATGGCTCCATCCAGATAGTTTTGATTATGTTAAACTCAGAAGAAAGAACAAACTGTTTCCTACAAAAACATGACATCGAAATAATAATAATAATAATAATAATAATAATAATAATAATAATAATAATAATATGAAATAAGAATAATGATAAATAATCTGATCTGATTGATCTGGACATGCCATCTACCAGTGGCTGTTAGTGATTGGGGGATGACCGTTGCTATGGATACTATGGACAAATACAGAATGAACTCTCCCTCAAAAGGAAACACTCTGAAAAAACTCTGGTGCTGGGAAAAGACTAAACTAAAGTGTTCTAATCATTCCCTCCTGATAAAACAAGTAAAGACTGAAGGACACGTCACAGAAAACAATAATGCTGATGCTGCTAAAATATGTTGGTGTATGTTAACATGAAACACATCAGTTTAGAAATCATTAAATCAAAACTATATGTTCAATCCCATAAGGTTTTATAGATAACGCTAATAATTCTGTAATTTGTCTCATGTTTAATTAAAAAACTAATACATTAATGAAATAAGATAAAATACTAATTATTGAACAAACTAAAAAACTTAAATTGTAATATCAAATTAGGAAAATAAACTAAAATACATTTTGGTTGAGAAACTTTTTAATAAAAGTTCAGCCTTTGTTTCAAAGTTAGATTTGAAATGTTTCACATAAAAACATCTCCTCCATAAACCAGTAATTATTTTATTTTTAAACCTAAAATATATAAAGACTAAGAAAAAAATAGGAACCACAACAATATTTATGTTTTAGTTTGATTTTGAATATTTCATTTAAAATCACTAATATCCTAAAAAGTCACAACTTTCACATTATTACATTATTTAATAATAATAAACATAGAAACAAAACACACATCAAACAAATGTTTTTCTGATCTTAAATCAGAAATGTCCAAATCAACATATATTAAATTAAAACAGCTTTAATAGATAAACCAGAAATGAATTTCTCCTCTTTTTGACATGAATGAAATGAATGATTATGAAACTATATCTTGTGTGAACTGCAGTGAACTGGTAGAAAGAACATTAGATAACACACAACACAACTTGTTCACAACTGATACAGAAATAATATAAAAATAACATTGTTTGACCTAGAAAATAAACACTTACACAACAGAATAATTACAACATATAAACATTGATTAAATAAGATATTATGGAAACAACACACACACACACACACACACACACACACACACACACACACACACACACACACACACACACAGAGAGATATATATGTATGTGTGGGTGAATGAATAATGATGATGTCATGCTCTATGTATGGGAGAAACGTGTTGTGAGTGTGAGTGTGCTAGTGGGCGTGTCATAGAGTGATTGATTGATGGATGATGACACTTTATGTATAACTGAGAGAAACGTGTTGTGAATGAAAAATGTACCAGGGCGTGTCTTTAAGTGAGTGATCATGTGATAGAAGGATAGCTGTTTGTACACATATATACTGTATTTCTGTTTTAATAATTGTATGAGTGGGTCAAGTTAAACATTTTATTATTTTATTTTATATTACGCATTGTTGGAATGTCAGTGCTAAATAAATATTTTCATATTTTAAAGGCAGATTAGGTGATTTTTGAAAGCTAGCATGATTTTGAATGTAGCTTACCCCCTTCCCCTCTGTGCTCCGTCTCACTCACATGCATTAGCACTGCTGCTGCAGAAGTGGATCTAAGCTCATTGTTTGTATTGTGTAGAAACTACGTTATCTCATTCAGCAGTAAGTAAACACTAAACTTTATCAATATATACTGTATGTTAAAAAACGTGACTAAAAACTCTGTTTTAAGTCCATCACCAATGACGCGCTATGAGTGTGGGCTTGTGGACGTGAGGGGTGGAGAACGAGCAGGGACAGAGAGAGACATGATTGGTTCATAAAAAACCGAACAATCTTTTTTCATTGGTCAAAGTTTTTACAGGTTTACAGCTGCTACACATGATGGATTTTCTTTGTTCCTTTTTCAGAGCTCATAAGATTAGTTTCTGTCAGAACATTAAAAAAATTTCAATCAAAAACTTAAAAAGTGTATCTGGAAAAAAAATCCCCTACCCTACCTTTAATTGATTGATTATTTGAAACATTGGGAATAATTTATACAATTGCAATGTTTTAATTTTAGTGGTTAGTAACATTCAGAGCTAGAAATGCAATAATTTATTTCAGGCTTCAGCCAGTAATTTACATTTTGGTTCATCCCTAATTTTTTGACTTGATAACTTGTGTCAGAGCAATAATTAAAATATAATTTCATAAGATATATTTATATTTCTGTATGAACACAATCCTCACTGATTGGTTCCACCTCCTCTGATCTTCTCTCTCATTCCTTCATCAGCTCCTCATAGTTCTCCATCAGCCTCTCCTCACTCCTACGTGGGGAGTTAGAACTGTGTTTCACTCTGCCTTCGAACGTCCGGCCGGACGGTCACTAATTTTTGTTCCACTTTGTTCCACCTTTGTACTTTTTTTACTTAGTTTTATAATAAACCTTTTTTATAAAATCATCAATGCTTCGCCTGGACTCCATCACTCAACCAGAGCAATAAATCATGTCTCCAAATGAGGTCAACCGCAAATTTTGCCGTAACACTTCTTATCTCTGTCCTTCATCCCTCTAACCTGTCCCAGTCCTCCTCCTTTAGTGTCCCACCTCTCACACCTTCATCACATTACTCTGATACAGCTCTCTGTCACACATGTGATGGGGATTGATGTGAACATGTGATGAGCTGCTGTGATGTGTCTCACCTTAGAGTGTTCAGTCTCTGAGAGAGCAGCTTCACTGCTGAGTCTCCTGGATGGTTGTAGCTCAGGTCCAGCTCTCTCACACTGGAGGAGTTGGAGTTCAAAGCTGCTGCCAGAGAAGCCCCGCCCACCTCTGTGATGACACAACCTGACAGACTGGATTCAGAAAAACATCCACAACTCAGGAAACAAGTGAGGAGACGAGGAACAGGACAATGTTGATAGAACGTGTGATCTCACTGACCTGAGAGAGTCCAGTTTACAGTGAGAACTCTTCAGTCCTTCACACAGCAGCTTCACTCCTGAATCCTGCAGATCATTGTTACTCAGGTCCAGATGTTTCACACTGGAGGACTGAGAGCTGAGGACTGAGGACAGAGCTGCACAGCTTCTTTCTGAGAGACCACAGGAACTCAGTCTGTGGGAGAAAGACATTCACTTAATAATAATAATAATCATCATCACATTATTGACTGCCGTACACTTCATGTGCTTTATTACCTCCACCAATGAGGAAAGATTTCAGCTGCCGAAGGGACTCCTGATCAATAAACTGATTCTGATCAGTTTCAAAAAAGTTTCAAAAAATGCTTATCTCTCATCATCATATAAATTCATATCTGGCTTCATAATTGATTGATCTGTATAAAATGTGAATCAGTTATAGGAGTTGGTTAATCAATGATCCCGCTGAGTTTCATCCAGATCAGATCCAGAGAATTTGACTCACGTAGGCTATTACAATTTTTTTTTTTTTTTGTTTTTTTTTTGTTTTTAAGTTAAGCCCACTACGAGTTTTATCCCACAGTCCAAGGCATGCCAGTGCATCATAGACCAGTGTATGTGCAAGAACCGCCACTGCAAACCCAAGCGCTGCCCCGGACCCGAAGATGCAGCCAGGCTAGCAGAAAGACCAGGGGCCAGGGAGCCCAGGTAATCCCCCCCCCCCCACGAACAGTCCTCCAGACGCCCCTAAGACCCAAAACGAGAGGCACACATACCCAAGAAAGCACCAAGGAGCCGAGGACTTAGCGCACCCCGCCACTGACCCCAACCCCCAACCCCAAGGCCCCCTAACAACATCCATCCCACCACCCGAACCCCCACCCCCACACCCAACCCCAGAGGGGAGGGCCTAGAAAGCCTCCCGACCGAGACCCCAGCTGAGGGGCCATGGCCCCAGCAGACGGCCAGAGCTGCCCCAAACGGGTAGCCGGCGGGCGCCCACCTGTGGGCCCGAAGCCAGCAGGGACCGGAACCCAGGCCAGAAGGACCCGGAATAGAAGCAGCACCGGGAGCAGCCCGCTGCCCAGGGCAACAAGGGGACACTGCATGCCGCACCGCCGGCCCCAGGCACACCGACTGAACCCCCCAGAGCGCCCCAGGTCAACTTTTTTTTTTGACGCCGCCAGTGCAATGTGCCTTAGTTATTGTTAAAGTCAGCCGCCCTAAAAAAGATTACACTTTCTTCTCCCCTGTGCATAAATCCTTCTCCTGAATTTACTTCTTTCTTTCAAACAATTCCATCGCACATAACATTTCCTCTAAAATACATCCTATAATCATTAGCAATGCGTCAATATCCCTCACCCTGCAGTGTGACTCTCATCAGAAATTATCCTCTCTGTGGTGCTTTAATACTTCATTACTTATTAACGGTGAATTTGGAAAAAATATAAGAAAAGAATGGGATGACTTTCTATTAACAAACGATTCTCTGGAAGTGTCACCGTCCTTACTCTGGGAAACTGGCAAGGCTGTCATCAGAGGGAAGACTATATCATACTCTTCTCATAAGAAAAACAGGAACAAATAGCAGAAAAAGCGGTTGAAGAAGAAATTAAGAAACATATGGAAGAATACGCAGCTAACCCCTCTGAACCTTTATGGAAAAAACTCTGGATATCATTTTATCTAAAAAAAAAACATTTTACTTTGCAACAATTATGATACGAAAACTTGACTACAATAATAAATCAGGCAGATACTTAGCAATTCAGCCTAAACACAAAAAAGAAAATTCCTTTATAGCGGCAATTTCTGATAATTCAGGTCAAACTTTAAACTTACCTCGGGACATTATAAGGTTTTTCATGATTATTATTAAAACCTATACTCATCAAACCTGACCCTGAAGATATTAAAACCTTCCTCAATAACTTAAACCTAACACAGCTCACCATAGACCAAAAAACCACCTTAGACTCACCATTAACGTTACAAGAACTACACAATGCTTTGGATAGCATGTCAACAGGCAAAGCACCCGGTCCCCTGCTGAATTCCAAAAACATTTCTGGTCAATGCTGGCTTCGCTTTTTTTTTATAGTGACAGAGATTAAAAATAAAGGTTATGTAGGAGGTGTAGGGGAACAAAGGGTAATTAACATTCGAAAATATACATTTTTAATTTTAATATGTTAGTTGCCAGAGGTGCCATTTAGAATTGAGTTTTTAAGTGTCCGAGATCAGAACAGAGGTTTAATAAAACTTTAAATGTCAATAAAAACACAGTTTACAATATGTACATGTTTATTTTACAGGCTATTAACATGATAAATTAGGCAGTTTCACAATTATTCAGTTATTTTGACTTATTGGTATTACATACAATGTACATTTTAAACAGAGATGTATGGTATATACACATTCTGAGTGTTTTAAATGTTTGTGTGAATTTGGGATTTATAGGGGTTTTCTAACACTCTGAGGAGGAGGAGGAAGAAGGAAAATGGAAAGTTAAAGTAATGAAATTAATAAAACTTTACCAAAATGAAAATTATGGACTATGAATCTCGAATTTTCGATTGAGAGAATTTGTTAAGTTATAAACCACCTTTCTGCCAGAATTGTGTGTGCGTGCAGTTCACCCTCCATTGAATAGGCGTGATGATGACAGCTCCTTCTGTGTAACCAGCAGTGTGTGTGAAAAAGCTTTTCCTGGCAATTTTCTGAGGACGTTTTCCACTCATTCACTGTACGGGCCCGCGGGATTCTGTCGGCCTGGATGGGTTCTGGTTCTCCTTCTCACACGGCACCACTCCTGGGGCATAGTTTAACACTAGAAGTCCCACAGAGGGGTCAAATGAACTTTTTACCTATAAAACACAGAGAGGGGTCATTCGACCCAAAGGATTTGAGCTAACGCCTGTCCTCAGCTGCTTTTGTTATGTCAATGAGGTAGTAAGTGTCGCACCACAGGAGGGGCCCTGCATCCTGGGTTCAGGAAGAATTTCAGTTAATATATAGTTATATACAGTTGCATTGATATCTTAACTCTTTTTGTTTTTTTTTTACATGTGTTAATGGACTATGTAAGAAATATATATTTAAAATTCTCATAAGGTGGAGGCTTTAACCCTCTATGACACAGTAACCTTTTTTCCTGATTTTGTCATTTTTTGTATAACATCTACAATTTTTCTGGTTACTTTTTTTTCTTGAGTGGTAACTCTTCTCTGCATTTTGAGTAGAATAAGTGTGGAGTGTCGACGGTGGAAGCAGTCAGCTATTTATTCCCCACAGTACAAAAGGCTGCATGAAAATAGGCTATTCCTATAGGTATGGAAATTATCCCAGCTCCTCCCTACCCCACCCCAACCTGTGAACATACTCTGAACACATTCTGAACATGCTATGATTTCATCAAAGTTCATAAATTCTGATGCACATCAGTGTCTTGACCAGGTTGTGAAGGGATTGTGATAATAATAATAATAAAAAAAAGATAATTTTACACTATGGCTCTTATTATACAGTTTATTGTTGAGAGGCACACCCAGGTTCTTGAAGTGCTCAGTAACAATGTCCTTACTGGATTTGTCTCAGGCCCCATTTACACTACACATTAAATCTGATGTTTTTTTGCCCTCAAGTGACTCTGTTTCTTTCAATGTTTGTAGTCTGTGTTTGTTCTCCCCCAGCATCAAGCAGAACGAGTTAATAAACGGGGCATTAAGACTTTAGCTTCCAGGGCACTTCCCCCTAACATTCCAGACTTCCATTGTTAGAGTCAGGCTCTCCCCCCTGCTGATTTCTCAGGTGATTCATTTACAAATGAATAGATGCAAATTGTAGCCATCAGAGTCGTCAGTTTGGTCCTAGAGTTCATTCGACCCTGCTCTGGGACTTCTGGGGGGATATAGAAATCTCTGGGACTTCTAGTGTTAACCAACAAGTTCTCAAATCAAAGATGCTAGAGTTTGTTAAAAATTGAGTGGCTCCGAAAATGGTAAAAAGCTGCTTGGCTAATTTCAAAAATGGAGATAGAACTTAAAGTTACTCTCCTGACTGGAGAGAAGTTGGAGAGAAGTTCAAATAATTTCTCAAAAATTCTGCTTACCTAAACTGAAAAACTTCTGACTGTTTAAGTCAGAGGCAAAGGGGAGGACTGGATGAGACAGAACTTTGAGGGCCAGAGTGTAAGAGAGCTGAAGAGCCTGAGTAAGGGTAAGAGCAAGAGCTGGGTAAGAGAGTGATAAGAGGGAGCGGAGTGTTTTATAAACATGTCAAGAGGTTATCCGATTGGTGAAAACACATCTGCAGTGCAGTGACACCTGATTGGTTGGCAGAAAGAAGCGGGAGTCTTAACTTTCCTGTAAAGAAGACAAGAGTGTGCAGAATGTATGAACACTTGAAAAATGACTTTCAGTTGATTATCCTTTAAATGACTGATTTGAATTATTTCTAGCTTTAAGCATGACAAAAGAGGACAAAAAAAAAATAAATAAATAAAAACTAATCCAACTGTAGACCTGGACCTCCATGGGCGTGTGGGGTGGCCTTGACCTGGGTGGCTTGGGTGGGTTGCTGGGGTGTTTGGGTGCCTCTGCGCGAGCGTCTGGATGTTCTGGTGGTCCCTGGGCTCCTGCCCCCTCTGTGCGCTTCTGGGTGGCCCTTGGAGCTTGGGGCCTGCGTGCTTCTCTGCCACTATTTCCTCTTGCTTTCTGTTCCCCTGTCTCGTCCTCACCCCCTCCTCCGCCTTTGCTCTGCGCCTGCTCTCCTGTTGGGTTGGGTGTTTGGAGGCTTCCGTCGGCCAAAGATGCTGGTGTGGGGGCGCCGGGTGGGTTAGCTTGTGGGTGGGCCCGTCAAGGAGCCTGGGGTGGTGGGGTTTGTGGTTCCGGGATGGGGGGGGTCCTGAATGGACGTGGCTACTGCTCCGGGGCGGCACTTGCGTCCTGGATCGTTGGGTGGCGGGGTGTTGCTGCGGGTTGCTGCTTGGGTGGTTGGTGGCATCCTCTCTTGTTGTGGGGGTCAGGCCTGGGGGGTTCCGCCGTGCTCCATGGGGCTGGCATGGTTCGGGGGGTGCCGCGCCCTAGCATGCCTGTGGGTGCGGCGTGGGGTGGCCACTGCTTGGGTGGTGCCCTGCAAGGCCAGGGTGGGTGGGGCGGTGGGGTGGGGCTGACTTTGGCAATAACTCAAGCTTATTGCACGAGCGGCATCAAGAAAAGGCAATCTGGCATGCTCTGGGGGGCTCGGTCGGTGTGTCTGGGGGCCGGCAGGGCAACTTGCAGCATCTCCTTGGTGCCCTAGGCGGCTGGGGTGTGGTCGTCATCCCTGGGTGGGCTGCTCCCAGTGTTGCTTCTTTTCCAGGTTCTTCTGGCCTGGAGTCCAGTCCCTGCTGACCCTGGGACAGCCAATGGGCGACCGCTGGCTACCCGTTTGGCGTGGCTCTGGCCGTCTACTGGGCGTGGACTTTAGCTCCAGTGCGCTGCGGTCTCGGCCGGGGAGCTCTCTGGGCCCTCCCCTCGGGGGGTCTTCCTCTGGGGTTTTCTCGGACGTGTATGCAGCCTCTTGGCCTGGGATCTTGGGGGCGTCTGGGGGGCTGCTTGGCCATGGGGGTGGGGTGGCCTGGGGCTCCTTGGCCCCCGCTCTTTCTGCTGGCCTGGCTGCATCTTCAGGTCCAGGGCGGCGCCTGGGTTTGCAGTAGCGGTTCTTGCACATACATTGGTCTAAGATGCACTGGCATGCCTTGGGCTGTGGGATAAAACTCGCATTGGGCTTAACCTTAGACACGTTGATCCCAAATACCTGCTTTAGGTATTACCACTCACTCCTTCCCTCTGTCCACAGCCACCACCATTATACCTAAGCTTCGCACTTGTTAACAGACTGGCTTGGTTACACAACACAATAAGCACAACAGGGCTCTACACTAACTTTTTTAGTGGTGGCGCTGGTGCGACTAACTTTCTCAGTTGGGGAGAGTGTACAGCATTGCCATGCATGCTAATGAATAGTTTTTAGGCGTATTGTAGTTTTGTATGAAGTAAACATTGACAATGACTATTTGCTAAATGTTTTAATGTTTTAGTGTCAATATTAAGTTTTTCTGCAACAAGCAGTGGCTGAAATAGCAGGTCATTTATTTTTTTATAATTTTAAAAGAAGACGTAACAATTTTTTTTTTAAATAACAGCAAAGTATAATGTATTCTGTTTTTTTTTTTATTTTGTAGAAAGGCTGTACTTGAATTAAGTTAACAGTAGCATAACCAACTTAGCATCAGCATTGCTTCACCCCATGGAATTAAATTCAGAGGGTCCAGCTCTTATAGTGGGATCTCCTAATCCCTGGTCAGGGGTCTGCAACCTTTACTCTACAAGGAACCATTGAACCTCATCTCACCTGGATTAAAGTCCTCCTGGAGCCATAAATACCTTCTCTATGAAGACAATACAGTGTGTTAAATTATATACAGTTAAAATTATATAAAATAATGTTTGATTTAATTTGATGTGATTTATATTGATCATGTACATGGAAACTTAAAAATAGTTTAAAATAAAATAAATTTATATCAAGGAATGAAACAGTATCTTGCATTTTCAAATTCTTACACATCTCAGTTTACATGAACACAATGTTATAAAAAGAAGATTTTTTTCCGTTAATGTATTTGAAAGGCTACAAAAAGTAACTTGAATTTGATACCACATGATCATGTGATCAACACATGCTAATTACTCATTTCTTGCCACACATAAAACATACATATTTAACCTGTACATTGGTGGTTAAATGAATCTATTCCCACACAATTAAAATCTCTATTTTTTTCCAGAATAGTGTTTTGTTGGTTTAGTTATCTTACCAGGGATTTAAAACTCAGTCATTGCACAACGTGATTTATTTTAGGTTAACAAATTGTTATATCTTGAATTTATTTGTCATTAATCATTAATGGCATCTGTAAAAAAAAACTATTTCAATTGTTCCATGCTGATTCTAAGGAGCGTGTACACTCTATCACTGAGCTCATCGCATTTTTCCTTTTAACTGCTGCTCTCAATGTGATCTCGTTCTCAGTGAAGGACTCGTTATGCCTGGCTCCATTCATAGTGGACCACACCCGCTCCAAAAAAACACATTGGTGTTTATTCTCGGCTTATTCACTGTTGCATTACCCGCAGCACTGCAGTCAAGCCAGCCTCCACTCCGAAATCTTTGGTCAACCTAGCCGCCAGCCAATTTGCAGTGCCTGTTTATAGATGGTTTTATGGTAATCCCGCAGCGCGGAGAGAGAGAGAGAGCGAGAGAGAGAGAGAGAGAGAGAGAGAGAGAGAGAGAAGTACACTCTGTGGGAAGTGACGAATCGCTCCGTATGAAATAATGTCACCCATACGCACTCGCATGGATGCGGAGCAGTTTACTACTTATTTGAATATTTATTCATGTTAATGATGATGCAATGAAGAACAGGAACTTGAACAGTTTGTTGCTTAATGCGCATCTGACATTACGTTATTTTCCTCTGCTAATCTATGTTCTGGAGTTGTGTTGGAATGGACTATTATTCATGGTTTCTTTTTGTGTTTAATACTATAATTATATATCTTTATACTCAATAATTCTGTTAATAAAATATATCTTCAGTCAGACCAACTTATTTGTCAAAGCTATTTTCAGGACAAGATCGAACAGTTCTCTTTCATAATATTTCATGAGATGTCTATTTTTACTTCTGTTCTACATCACCTGTTTTTATTATTTGTTAAACGTGTTTTACTTGGTGTCGTTCCTCCTCACCTTGTTAATTTCAATAAATGTTCCTTTTTTAAAAATTGAGACTTCTACCATTTGTTATCATCATTGTGTAATTTTTATGATGTAAATTGAGGGAGCAAAAGTATTATCGGCTCAAGATAATCAGCCTGTCCGTATCGGTCATCGGCGAAGGCTGATGAAAAAAAATCGGTATCGGCATCAGCCCTAAAACACCCATATCAATCGATCCCTAGTATAGATGTTACATGTCAGATACTGATGCCATTGATCTTTACTATGCACATAGTATTTACCACTCTGTACTTGTTATCAGAACTGATGATTCAGTAATTAATGATACAAACAAATTGTTAGGCCTACAGGGTCAAAATAATTACAAGGTTGTGAAAAAAAAGGAGATGAAGCCCGAATAGACAAAAAGGCAGATTTACTGAAGGGATCAGAAACAGGACAATGTTGATGGAACATGTGTTCCACTGACCTGACAGAGTCCAGTTTACAGTAAGGACTCTTCAGTGCTTCACACAGCAGCTTCACTCCTGAATCCTGCAGATCGTTGTTACCTGGGTCCAGATGTTTCAGACTGGAGGACTGAGAGCTGAGGACTGAGGACAGAGCTGCACAGCTTCTCTCTAAGAGACCACAGAAACACAGTCTGTGGGAGAAAGACATTCACTTATTAATAATAATAATCATCATCACATTATTGATAGGATTCAAACCTCTGCTGTACACTTCATCTGCTTTATTACCTCCACCAAGGAGGAAAGATTTCAGCTGCCGGAGAGACTCCTGATCAATAAACTGATTCTGGATCAGTTTCATGGATAAAAAATGTCTATCTCTCATCAGCATATAAATTCATATCTGGGTTTGTAATTGATGGATCTGTATAAAATGTGACTCAGTTATATTGAATTAGATTTATTTTCTTTTTTTAAATGTGTGTCCATACATTGTGACCTACTGGATGTTTATTAATGGGATATAAATGTGGTTCCAAGCCTTTGAAGTGTGAATGATCATGGTACTATGATCAGGATTATTGATCATTGATAACTGATAATATCTGTGAAGAGGAGGTTCAGAGCTTGGTGGAGGTTTGCACTTTCCACTGTTAACTCATTCAGTGCCACTGACGAGAAAACTCGTCAATTGTGTTTCATCACAGAGATTACTAGAACACACCCTGGTGGAGGTCCTTCATCAATATTTTATTTTATTTTTATTTATTCAGTTCATTTCCGACATGGTTGCAATCACAGAAATTCATTTTGACATTCAGAGCAGAATCAAATTATTGTTTTTTTTTTTTTTGTTTTGTTTTTGTCCTTTTGCATGCCGGAAAGGGCGACGGAAAAAAGCATTATGCTTATCCAGATCCGTTCCCTGATTTGAACACAGATAATTTTACATCAAACCTCGTTTCTTCCCTTGTCAAACATTCTCATCTTCTGCATAATTTCATCATTAACGTTTTTTTTTTTTATTTTTTTATTTTATTTTTGTCCTTTTTTATGTGATGCGTTCTCGTCTGCAGTCATTGTTCTTGTTGTTACTCCTCCTCACTGTCCTTTTTTTCTGTATCTCCTAGAGCTTTCTTTTCCAGTCGTTGTTTACATTCCTCCAACTCTCCAAACGAAAAGTTCTTCTTCTTTCGGTGAACCTTCATATCCTCTGAAAGTCGCCTCAGCTTACAATCCATCAGAAAGGCACATGCACATACACATACCCACGTCATTAGCAGGCCAAAGATCATGACCTCTAGCAGATAGAGGTCCTCCACATCTTCCACTGTCAACTGGAAGAGACAGAGCATCTGGCTTCTCCCTCGTGCATCCATGGCATATCAACTTGGGTATGTGTCCTTTGGACACGCTGGTTCGTGCTGTAGCAATTGCCTCGTCGTGAAGATTTTGTCAATGGCGCTCAATGACCAGTTGATGAGTTCCATGTCGTCGCTGTAGAGTTCAATGAAGAGTTGACTTGAGATCTGTATGTGTGTAGAAATGTTCTCTGTGTTTTCTCCTTAAATCCTTTCAGATTTACGGATTGTTGTGTCTCTGCATCAAGGCTATTCCAGAGGTTCATGGCTCTGTACACAGTACTATGTTTGCCAACGTTTGATTTGACCCTGTCCGGTCTGAACACATTATTATGTCTGAAGTCGTAGGAATTTTGATTGTATGTGAAACGTTTTTGTATTTGATGTGGTAGTTTTTTAGATGAAGCCCTAAATGCGTGTATTTGTGTGTTGTAGTGTATTATTTCTTGCAGTTTTAGGTATTTTGCCTTCTCAAATAATTTTTTTTGTGTGTGCGTTGTGTGGTGCTTTATGTAAAATTCTTATAGCTTTTTTTTGTAGTTTAAATAATGGTTCAAGATACGTTTTGTAGTTATTTCCCCATATTTCGGAGCAGTAATTTAAGTGCGATGCTATGAGTGAAGAATAGATTGTTTTAAGTGATTTGGTATGTAGGATTTGTTGAAGCTTCCATAGGATGTAACTGCTTTTGGCAACTTTGTTTTTAACTATTTGTATATGTTTTTTCCAGGTCAGCTTGTCGTCCATCCAAACTCCTAGTACCCTATATTCTTTTACTTGTTCTATTATTTCCATGTTTAGTTTCAGTCTTATGTCTCCTGTTATTTTTCTCTTTCCAAAATTGATGAATTTTGTTTTACTGACGTTTAGGGCTAGTTTATTTACATCTAACCATGTTTGAATTTTTGATAGTTCTTCATTTGTTGTCTCTATTAGAGTTTTAATGTCTTTGCCTGAGCATAGGATGGTTGTGTCATCTGCAAACAATGTTAGTTTGAGGCAATTTGTGACTTTGAAAATGTCGTTTATGTATAAAATGAACAGTTTTGGCCCTAAAATTGAACCCTGTGGGACACCACATTGTATGGTTTGGCATTTTGATGTGTGTTCTTCAAAGTCAACATATTGTCTCCTATTTGTCATATAGCTTTTAATCCATTTTAAGGCGTACTTTATTCTGTAATTTTGAAGTTTTTGTTCAAGAATATCATGATTAATTGTGTCAAAGGCTTTTTTTAGGTCCAGAAAAATTCCGAATACAAATAGTTCTTTTTCTAATGCTTCTCTTATATTCTCCATGATGTCAATTATAGCCATTGCTGTTGAATGTCCTTTTCTAAATCCATATTGCCCTTCATGTAATTGTTGTGTATTGTTGTCTTCTATAAATTTGTCGAGTCTGTTCATAAACAGTTTTACCAGAATTTTTGATAATTGTGGTAATATTGATATAGGTCGATAATTAGTGAAATTACATTTTTCTCCACCCTTGTAAATCGGTCTGATTTTTGCAATTTTCATTTTTTCTGGGAAAATACCATTCTTGAATGATAGATTACTTATATGTGTTAATGGCGGGGTTATTTCTGCTATTATGGTTTTTATTAGATTCATAGTTAGATTATTAACGTCTCTGGATTTTTTTTGAGGTACAGGTTGTGATTATTCTGTCCACCTCTGCTTCTGTTACTTCTTCAAGTACAAGGTACTTATCAATGTCTTTCTTCTCATTGTCATAATGGTTCCATTTAAATGTTGGGTGTTTATTAATCCTTTTCTCTGTGTTTTTTCCAGTATTTATGAAAAAACTGTTGAGTTCTTGTGCTATTATGTTTTTATTGTATTCTTTTACATTGTTTATTATAAAATAGCCTGCATTTTTTTCTTTACTTTTGCGCATTGTTATGGTGTTTATAATTTCCCACAACTTTTTGTTTTTGTTTTTATTCTCTTTTAGTTGTTTTTCATAGTATTTTCTTTTTTTTCTCTTAGTAAATTATTGACTTTGTTTCTGTATTTTTTATAACGTACTTCTGCTTTTACTGTTTTTTCTGTTATATATTTTTTATATAATATGTTTTTCTTTTTGCATACGTTGGCTATTTTCTTATTAATCCATGGTACGTTGTTTGTTTTACTTTTGGTTGTTATTTGTTTCAAAGGGCAGCATTTATCGTAAATTGTCGTTATTGTGTCTGTAAATGTGTCATATGCTACGTTCACGTCTTCTTCCTTGAAAACACTCTCCCACGTCTGTCTTTTTATCTGTTGTTTAAAGTTTTCTAGTTGTTTTTCTCCTTCCAGTCTTCTTAATATCTTCAATATCTAAGCTTTAGTGTGATGTAGTGACCAACTGGTGGCCTGAAGGTGGCAGCAGTGCACCTTTAGATGCGAGATTAACCACGGATGCTACCATTAACTAAGGAGGAAGAAGCAGGGACGAGGAAGATTATGGTGCTATGAAGTGATATTGTGAAGTATCCCGCAGCTCACAGCACCACATACTAACACAGAACATGTGTGGACCTGAGTGGATTATTGATAATGTTGCAGTCATGAGATAAACCCATCAACTAATCAGGCCAAACGGGTCATCTCTGCATGTCGGGAGGAAGTGGAAGTTACGTCTGTGTGATTGACGGTGGGAGCAGATACAAAATACAGTAAGCAAAACATTCAACTGTGAGCCAGATAGCAAAATAATAATAATTTTGCCATCAAAAGCATTGTCTCAGTGTTGTTGTTTTTTTGTTTTGTTTTTTTAGAAGGAAACCAATGTTCAGATGTTATGGTTTTCAATAAAGCAAAAAAAAAAAAATTGCTTCAAAGTCACTGACAGATTTTTTTTTTTTTTTTAGAAAAAGCATGTTTTCTCAGCTTTTTGTTCTGAAACTGGTGATTTGTGTAAAACTTGCTCTATTCAATGGCTGATTACGGAATAACTAAACAAGCTACAAACATGAAAGTAGAGACTTTAATCTTTCAGAATCTGGTGTCAGATTTCAGATTGTCATAGTACAAAATATTATGTGGGTCTTTAAACATCAGTCAAAATGCTCTAAAACAGCTGGCACTGATGGGGGTAGAAATTCTGAAAATGGCTGGCACTGAATTAGTTTATTTGGTCGACTAAACATTTTCATCATAGTTTTTGTTGATTAAATTTTTCCAAGTGACAATAACTAAACTATGACTAATTGAAGAAAAACATGTTAATAAAAATGATATCTACAATAATACTGTATATATTTTTACTGACTACTAAAAACTAAACTATATTTTGGTCTCAAAAGATGAAATCCGATCAGAACTCATGTGATCAGGTGGTCTACCAAATTGATCACATCTAAACTGTCTGTGTTTACAAACTTTAATAGCATCACATATCAGAGTTGTATTCCATCAAGCAGGTTATGTTCAAACTCTGAGTATGTTTGGGCTCAAATGAGGGAAACTCTGAGTATCTCATTCCTAAATGAGAGGTATGTTCTTCTCTGAGTATATTACCATGGCAACATTGTTCATGAACTAAACCTGGTTGCTGGCAGGTTTTATCAAAGAAACCCCTGGCTTCTACCTGGCTCCGCCCACCTGAACACCGTCTCTGAACACTTTAATGAACCATGACACTGTTCTCTGAAACACATTAGTACGCTGCTGGAAGGGAGGTAAGAGGTAAGTCACGCGAGATGTTCTGAGAGTCACGTGACAATCTGTGAAAATTCAACATGGCGGCTCGCCGCCGAGACTAGTTTACCGATCCTGCTTACGTGCACATATTAACGATTTTTTACCGTTAAATCAACGCCACCGACGAGAGCCGACCACGCGCCCCCCCCACCAGCCAGAGTGGAGGACCTCGAGGATTTCATCGATAGATATTACGCCGAGTACGTGATGCAGACCGGACAGAAAGCCAGTACATCAGGTAAGTCGGCCAAGCGCCGAAAAAACGATTCAGCTACCGATACGTCAGACCTCGAGGTAGAATCCCACACGGAACTCTTACAAACCATAATTAAGAGGCTAGGCTAGATGTGCTCATCTTACTGCACCGAGACATTCAGGAAATGAAAGCCAGCCTGGAATTTGCCTATCAACAAATCCAGGACTTACAAAAAGACAACCATGATATCCATTCGGCTTTATCCGCGGTGAGCTCCGAGGTAAAAGAGCTGAAGAACGAAAACAAGTTTCTTAAAGAGTCAGTTCTGGATATCCAATCTCGCAGTATGAGAGACAATGTGATTTTCTCAGGCATCCCAGAGACCCCCAATGATGACCCAGATGCTCTGCTAAAAGACTTCATGTCGTCTGCGCTTAAAATCCCGGCAGAAACCGTGAAAAACATCACATTTCACCGTGTCCATCGCCTCGGACCACGTAGAGGTAACCGGCCACGTCCCATCATTGCCAAATTTGAGCACTTTCAACAGAAAATACAGGTAAAAAGTAAAGGTCGGGAACTTAAAGGTACGCAATTCGGCATGAACGATCAATTCCTTCGAGAAATAAACGAACGTCGAAAAACCCTGTATCCTATCTTTAAAGAAAACCGACAGAAAGGCAAAAATTCCAAACTGGTCGTAGAAAAGCTTTACATAGATGGCCAACTGTTTAGGGATTCAAACATCACGCCCTGGTTCTACTGAGAAAGACAAATCTAAAAATAATAATGAAATAATAATAAATAAATAAAAAAATAAATAAAAAAAAAACATAGGTGATTTGTGAGTTAACATTCAAAGGATAATTCTCCACTTAAGGTGAAGTTAAGGTAGCATTATTTTAAAGTTAAAATAAATATATGTGCTGTACGTGTGTGTATGTATGTTTGTGTTTGTGTATGTATATATCTATATATATAATTAAAAAAAAAAAAAAAAGTATTTGTATGTATATATGTCTGTGTGTGTGTGTGTGTGTGTATGTATGTATATGTATGTATATATATAAAAATAGAGGGAAAAAAAATATATATAAAATAATGATAATTCCAAAAAAAAAAAAAAAATAACAATTAAAATAAATAAATACATAAAAATAATAACAACACCAAAATAAAAAAAATGAAAAAAAAAACACGGATAGGTGTATATATGGACACGTGTGTGTATGTATGTATGTTTGTATGTATGCTACATATTAGCTTAGATTTTGGTAAACACTTTTCGGCACGTACTCTCTCACAGGACACTCTACCGTCATGTCAACTCTTTCTTCTCCCACCCCTCACTCTTTTTTTCTTTCACATTCACTCAACACCCACAACACCCCCCACCTCCTACACCTCCTATAATTACCCCTTGCCCCTTTTACTCTTTTGATACCTGTTGTTATTGTTGTTGTTATTGTTGTTATTGTTGTTGTTGTATGTTTGTGCTTTTCACTAACCTTTTTGATCCAGTCATTTACCACGTGGCGTTATCGCATGATAAGTGTGTCTCCTCTTCTTTTTTTCTTGCATCCAAGCCTTTTTTAACACAGTTGTGCACAAATGACCACAGATTCTCAGATATGCTAAGCTTACACCTGTATGGACTAACACTCACCTCATTCTATGTATCAGTTTACAGTAACTTCTTGGAATGTGCGTGGCATTCGCTCGCAGGCTAAAAAGATTAAGATATTTGACTATGTTTCAAGATTAAATGCAGACATTGTTTTCTTTCAAGAAACTCACTTACTTAAATCAGAAGAAAAATCCCTGACAGATTCAAATTTTAATAAGATATATAACTCATGTTTCAATTCCAGACAAAGAGGAGTCTCAGTTCTTCTCAACTAAAGGTTACCCGTTAACATAATCAACTCCGTCATAGACCCAGAGGGTAGATATATTATTATCAAAGTAGTAATCTATAATAAATGTTTCACAATTCTTAATCTATATGCCCCCAATAATGATGACCCTGATTTCTTCCATAGAATTTTCTCAGAGCTTTCAGACCTTTCTGCAGATTCATCTTTAATCATCGGAGGTGACTTCAATCTGGCGCTCAACACATCATTGGACAGATCTAGTAAGTGCTCAAATACAAAACCATCTCGATCTGCTAAAGTATTAATGGATTACATGGAAGATCTCGGAATAGGAGATGTATGGAGACTGAATAACCCAACTAAAAAAGAATATACCTTCTTCTCCCCTGTGCATAAATCCTTCTCCCGAATTGACTTTTTTCTTTCAAATAATTCCATCATACATAAGATTTCCTCTAAAATACATCCTATAATTATTAGCGATCATGCCCCAATATCCCTCACCCTGCAGTGTGACTCTAATCAGAAAGTATCCTCTCTATGGCGCTTTAACACTTCATTACTTAATGACAGTGAATTTGGAAAAATTATAAGAAAAGAATGGGAGGACTTTCTATTAACAAACGACTCCCCGGAGATATCACCGTCCTTACTCTGGGAAACCGGCAAGGCTGTCATTAGAGGGAAGATTATATCATACTCTTCTTTTAAGAAAAAACAGGAACAGATAGCAGAAAAAACACTTGAAGAAAAAATTAAGAAACTTACGGAAGAATACGCAGCTAACCCATCTGAACTTCTATGGGAAAAACTTCAAAATACAAAACTTAATCTGGATATCATCTTATCTAAAAAAAACCGACTTCATTTTGCAACAATTACGATACAAAAACTTTGACTACAATAACAAATCAGGCAAATACTTAGCAAATCAGCTTAAACACAATAAAGAAAATTCCTTTATAGCAGCAATTTCTGATAACTCAGGTCAAACTTTAAACTTACCTCAGGACATTAATAACATTTTTCGTGATTATTATCAAAACTTATACTCATCAAATTTAAACCCTGACACTGAAGATATTAAAACCTTTCTCAAAAACCTAAACCTACCACAGCTCACTATAGATCAGAAAACCACCTTAGACTCACCATTAACCTTACAAGAATTACAAAATGCTTTAGATAGCATGTCAACAGGCAAAGCACCAGGTCCAGATGGGTTCCCTGCTGAATTCCTAAAACATTACTGGTCAATGCTGACTCCACTATTTTTCAGAGTAGTAACAGAGATAAAAAATAAAGGTTATGTAGGAGGTCACATGAATACAGCGAACATCAAATTGTTACTTAAACCAGACAAGAACCCCATGTTACCCTCAAGCTATCGTCCCATCTCACTTATTAACACAGACTTAAAAATTATTTCCAAAGCACTCACATCCAGGTTAGAGAAAGTAGTACAGTCAATTATACACCAGGATTTATTAAAAATAGACACTCCACAGACAATGTGAGAAGACTGTTTAATGTGATCAACATGGCACAGAACTCTAAAAAGAAAAAAAAATCTTGTCACTCGATGCAGAAAAAGCATTTGATAGAGTAAACTGGTCGTTCCTCCTAACTGTCCTTGGCAAATTTGGCTTCGGAGAATCATTCATACAATGGATCTCCACCCTGTACAATAAACCTAAGGCCTCAGTAACCACAAACAAAATAACATCCCAAAGCTTCACACTGCAGAGGGGAACCAGACAAGGCTGCCCACTCTCACCTTTGCTTTTTGCAATATTTGTTGAACCTCTCGCAGCAGCTGTACGTCAGAACTCTGTTATTAAAGGAATCCACTCATCCATCTCAGAACACAAAATTAATCTTTACGTGGATGACATTTTACTCTATTTGGAAGAACCGCAATCCTCTTTAGAGGAAGTATTTAATCTAATAAACAGCTTCTCTAAATTATCAGACTATTCCATTAACTGGACAAAATCATCAATCCTCCCTTTGACAAAAAACTCATGGAATCCTGCACACCAAAATCCACAACACCCCTCCACCACAAATACAATTAAATATCTATGTTTAAATATATCACCAAACTTAAATGAATTAATTAAACTAAATCATGATCCGATGTTGGACAAAGTCACAGAAGATCTGTGGAGATGGAACAATCTCCCCATCTCACTACTTGGCAGGATAGCCTCAGTTAAAATGAAAATTTTACCAAAAATAAACTACCTGTTCTCAATGATACCACTGAAACCACCAAAACAATGGTTTCAAAGATTAGATTCTACAACTACAAAATTCTATACTAGAAATAAAAAACCTAAAATAAGCCTTTCAACCCTTCAAAAAAACAAAGACGAGGGTGGTTTAGAAGCCCCTAATTTCATGCATTATTACTTAGCAAACCAAATACTATATTTAACAGAATGGCTAAAACCAAAAGAATACTACAACACCTGGCTAGAAATAGAACAGTTAGACTGCAAACACGTTAAACTCTCTGATCTCCCTTTTATCACTGCGACCCTCAAACATCACAACTGCTTTAAAAACCCACTAATTGCCTCCACACTGACTGCATGGTGGAAGCCCTGGACATCACAAATGTCCAATTAAAAACTAGTATACTGTCTCCAATCTGGCACAACCCCGACTTTAAAAATAAAAAAACACCACTCTATCTGAAGACATGGGAAGAGAGTGGAATCACTCATCTCCAAGACCTTTTTGAAAATGACAAGATCAGGTCATATAACAATCTAACCCAAGCATTCGATATAAATAAAAGTAACTTTCTACAGTACTTACAAGTAACAGAGACAATAAAGAAAACTACTCCACTAGACTTAACTACTTTACAACCTCCAGAACTGGCTATATATATGAAAAAAATCTCAACAAAATCAAAAAAACTCTCAAAAATATACAGAGCGCTCTCGAACACTAACTGTAATTACTTACCAATCGCGAAGTGGGAGGCCAAACTCTCAATCACCCCGAGCACTGATTTCTGGGCAGAAATTTGTTGTAATACTTTTAAGATGACAAAAAACACAAACCTTCAGCTAATTCAATACAAGGTCCTCCACAGATCCCACATTACCCAACAGACAATGCATAAAATGGGCTTCTCAGCAACAGACATCTGCTCTCAGTGCACCCAGAATACAGCGGATTCCTATTTACATGCCTTATGGCTTTGCTCCCCAGTTCAACACTTTTGGATTCTAATCACTGAAAAACTGTCCTCCATTTTGGACTGCAGGATTCCTTTATCTCCAAATCTTTGTTTGATTGGAGACCTGACAATGCTTCAACCTCCAGCAAACCAATCACAATCAATCCTTGCGGCACTAGCCATAGCAAAAAAAACAATATTACTAAATTGGAAAGACAAAAAATCCTTAAACATAAACCAATGGCAAAATCTCCTTACAGAATTTATTTCCATGGAAAAGATGTCTGCTCTCAGAAAACAAAAAAAAATAACGTGCTTTGAGGAGCGTTGGACTCCTTTTTTAATTGCATTAAATCTAAATTTTTAAAAGCCTGATGATCTAGCCTGCAAGCGACTGCCAGCACCACTCTTTACTAACGCACTAGCCCAACTGTAGGCCTGGGCCGCCTTGGGCCTCTGGGGTGGTCTTGGCCGGGATGGCTGGGGTGGGTTGCCGGGGTGCCTTGTTGCCTCAGCACGGGTGTGCATTCCTTCTGGGTGTTCACGAGGTCCCGGGGCTGTTTGATTTGGCGCTGTTGCCCCTTGCATGCGTATCTGGTTGGTCTCTGGGGCTGGGGCGCTGCGTGCTCCCCTGCCTCTCCTTCCCCTTGCTCCCTGTCCCCCTGTCTCATCCTCCCCCCCTCCTCCTCCTTTGCTCTTGCGCCCGCCATCCTGTTGGGTTGGGTTTGGGGGGCTCCCGTTGGCCGGGGGCACTGGTGGGGGGGCTGTGGCTCCCGCCTGGGGGACGGGCAGTGCCGTGCCGGGTGGGTTGGCTGGGGGGTGGTCTCGTTGGGGGGCTTGGGGTGGTGGGGTCCTTGGCTCCGGTCCGGGGGGATCCGGGGTGGGGGTGGCTTTGGGGGTGGCTGCTGCCCGGGGTCGGCGATTGCCTCCTGGGTCGCTGGGTGGCGGGGTGTGGCTGTGGGTTGCTCCGTCGGCCCTTGCGGGTCCTCGGCTTGGCTCCCTGGGGCGCACCTTTGCCAGGGATGTCGCTTGCGCGACGAGCCAGGCGGGGCCCCCTCCGGGGCTTTTTGTATGACCGCAATGGCCGGGGTGTGGCCGTTACGGCTAGAGGGGTGGGGTGGGGGGTGCTATGGGGTCTCCCCGGGGGTCGTATTGGGTGGGTGTGCGGGGGCGCGGCGCGTGGTTCCTGGCCTGGTGGATCCGCGTCGGGATTGGCTGGTCTGCTGGCTGGGTGCACCGGGCACCGTGGGCGCGATTCCGGGGCGGGGGTGCCCCGGGGGCGGATCCTTGGTCTACGTGTCCGGGGGAGTGCTCTCCTGCCATCTGCCCGGGGACCGGCCGCGGCTCGTGGCGGCGCTGCGCAGCCTTGGGCGGGGCGGGGCTGGTGGCCTCGGGCCCGCTGTCGTCCGGGGTGTGCTGGCGTCGGGGGGGTGTCTCGTGCCGGTGCGTGGGTTGTCGGGGATCGCCTCCGTGGGGGGGGGGTTCCGGGCTGGGGGTGCTTCGGTACTCTGGCTTGCCGGTCCGTGTCGGGGGGGCCGGGGCCGCCTCCCGGTGGAGAGTGTTGTATCGTGGCGCCGGGTGGGCCTGTGCTGGCCCTGGTGCGGGCACGGGCCTCCCCCCTGCTCGGCCGCTCCCCTTGGCGGCGGAGTGGCGTTGCTCCAGGCCGGCGGGCGGCGGGGGTCGCCCCCTGGGGCGCCGGGGGATGGGGTTGGTGGCTGGCTTTGCCCGGGGGTGGGGGGTGTCGCCGTGCTCCGCGGGGCCGGCGCGGTCTGGGGGGTGCCGTGGGGGGGGTCTCCGGCTGTGCTACTCCGGGGCCCGCAGTGCCACTTGCCCGTCTGCGCCATCTACCCTCTCGTGTGGCCCGCCATGCGGACGGGCCCGGCTCACACTGGACAGGCCTCCTACATGTTCACTTCACCCCACTCCCAGCTGGTCTGGCTCACTCACAAAATGCACCACACACCCATACCCAACCCTTGGGGGGCTGGATGGTGGGACTGGGGGTGGAGGGGGCCGCCACCTGTGTCACTATGTAGTGGCGTGGGGGCGGCCCTCCTAACTCTAGTTGCCCTACTAATCCCTCCAATTTTAATCGCATCTCAACATGCCACCCCACGGAGGGTGTATCATCATTTACACCCTCCGGCCTATTACACCACATACACATAAATCCACAGAGGCTGGATGGGGAGCACCGCTCCCCTCCATCCCCCTTCTTTTAATTACACCCCATACATTCACCAAACACACACATTCACACAGGGGATTGGGAAGTGCCTCTTCATTGGGGAATGGAGAGGCACCATAACAGGGTGGTGGGTTGGTACACATATTTGGGCCTCTCCGGTGGGGGCCTGGCCCCTCTGTTGGTGGCTGGGCCACTGCATAGAGTAAAAGTACATCAGGATGGTGCGGTCGGGCGTGGCAGTGGGTCTCGGGGGGGCTTTGCCGGGGTCTCTCCTTGCGGGGTCTTTCCGGGCGGTGTCGGCCTGGTGGGGCGCGGGGGTGCCTCTCCCCCTTGGGTGTGGCTTGGTGCTTGTTTCGTCTCCTGGTGGCCTTGGGGGTGGGCCCCGCGGTGTGCAGGCCCGGGGCGGCCTGCCTCGCCGTTTTGGGGGGTGGGTGTGCTGGGGGGGTGCTGGTGTCCTCACCGGGGGGCCTGGGAGTTGGGGGTTGGGATCAGTGGCGTGGTGCGCTGGGTCCTTGGCTCCTTGGGGCCTTCTCAGGTGTGTATGGGGGGGCAATGGCTGCCTCTCGGCTTGGGATCTTGGGGGCGTTCGGGGGGCTGCTTGCCATGGGGTGGTCCCCGGGGGCCCCTAGATTTCCCGCTCTTTCTGCTGGCCCGACTGCTTCTTCGGGCCCAGGTGCGGCCCATGGGTTTTGCAGTAGCGGTTCTTGGAATCACATTTGTCATGGACGCACCGGCCTCGGGCTGTGGGATAACACTCATACTGGGCTCAACCATAGACACGTTGTTCCCAAATACCTGTTTTATGGAATTTCCATTCACTTCCTCCTCTGCTCACAGCCACCACCATTATTCCTAAGCCGCACACTGGTTACCAGACTGGTTTGATAACACAACAATAAGCACAATATACACTACCACAATTTCACATCGCATCACTTGTAACTTATTGACTATTCCCCACCCATTCGTTTTCCTATCTTGTATCCCTCCTCCCTGTTAACCCCACCCCCCTCACCCTGGTGTAACACTGCCCTCTCTTTTTTACATCCTCCCTTTAATACAGTATTTACCCTTCCCTAGGGAGGGCTGGTGATGGTCACAATTATGCAATGAAATAAATTCATTTATTTAATTGCAATAATAAAATATGCATTGCTGTTAAAAGATTGCACTTCTTGTAGTGTTAACCTTCAACAGCATGTGCAGACAAGGTAAAAAAAAATGAAACACATTAGTAACATCACACACCACAGACGTGTTCACATCATTACTAATGTTGTGTTGCTTCATGTTTTTTGGAGAGTTTCTGTAGACTATATCAGATTTAGTCAACTAAAATCTTCATGTCATTAGTGACTAAAAATAGACTATAACTGAAATAGTCCTAATGACTAAATGTGGAGTGTTAGGTGAAGGTTTTTTTAAGTTTGTTTCTGTTTTCTCTCCCTGCCTTTCAGTGACAACCTATGGGTCCCTACCTCCCCCACATCTTCATTGAAAAGTGCTCTGCCTAGAAATAAAAGGCTTGTTTGCATAATCTCTTTGTTGTGGTCCTTCAGTTGTCTTTGTTTGTTCAGTTATGGTCTCCCTTTTTGTGGCCATAACATGAACTAAAACTAAGTTGCATTGTAGTCAAAAGACTATGACTGAAACTAAATCATTATGTGCTGACCAAATGAGCACTGGAGCTCTCTGAGTGCTCTTGCTAAATTTACTAATGCAGATGACATTATTTATTTTTGAGTTGATAAATTGTGTCTGAAAAAATATTTAAATGTAATTTCACAAGACATATTTAAATCTTTTGTTATGACACAATTCTTAGAAGTTCTGCTTTATACACATCACATAAATCCAGCTTTAATGTGAGGGTTGTAAACATGTCCTTTGATTCCCTTTGATCCCACTGACCTGAGATAGTCCAGTTTACAGTGAGGACTCTTCAGTCCTTCACACAGCAGCTTCACTCCTGAATCCTGCAGATCATTGTTACTCAGGTCCAGATGTTTCACACTGGAGGACTGAGAGCTGAGGACTGAGGACAGAGCTGCACAGCTTTTCTCTGAGAGACCACAGAAACTCAACCTGATGAAGAATCAGAGAAACCTTATAGATGTTTGTCTGTGTGAGAATTAAAGGGATGCTCTTCTAAAGTCACATACTTAGCTTTCTTGGAGGCTTTGATCACTGGGAGCAGCTTCAGAAAAGCTTCCTCTGAAGGAGAGAATCTCTTCAGGTCAAAGACTTCCAGATGTTCTTGTGATGACAGCAAGATGAAGACCAGAGCTGACCACTGAGCAGGAGACAGTTTCTCTGTGGAGAGACGTCCTGATCTCATGGACTCTTGGATCTCTTCCAGCAGAGAGCAATCATTCACTTCATTCAGACAGTGGAACAGGTTGATGCTTCTCTCTGTGGACAAACTTTCACACAGCTTCTCCTTGATGTATTTAACTGTTCTCTGATTGGTCTGTGAGTCACTTCCTGTTTGTGTCAGCAGGCCTTGTAGGAGCCTCTGATTGGTCGGCAGTGAAAGACCCAGCAAGAAGCGGAGGAACAAGTCCAAGTGTCCATTTGGACTCCGTAAGGCCTCGTCCACAGCACTCTGATGGAGATGGTTTAAGTCAGGCTCAACTTCACCATCAAGAAAGTTCAGAATTATTGTTTGAAATAAAAAAATCCATAAGTTCTGTGGTTGATGTTCGAGCAGGTTGACTTTAGAGCTGATTAAGGTCTGATGGACGTGAAGAGCAGCCAGAAACTCCTGAAGGCTCAGGTGGATGAAGGTGAACACCTTGTCCTGGTGCATGTTGCTCTCCTCTCTGAAGACCTGTGTGAACACTCCTGAGCACACTGAGGCTGTTCTGAGGTCCATGCCACACTCTGTCAGGTCACTCTCATAGAAGATCAGCTTTCCTTTCTGCAGCTGCTCAAAAGCCAGTTTTCCCAGAGACTTCATCATCTTCCTGCTCTGTGGACTCCAGTGTGGATCTGTGGCAGCTCCTCCATCAAACTTCACCATCTTGACTTTGTTCTGAAGGACCACATAGTGGCTGTAGATCTGAGTCAGAGTCCTGGGCAGCTCTCCCTTCTCTCTGCTCTTCAACACGTCCTCCAGAACTGTAGCAGTGATCCAGCAGAAGAGCGGGATGTGGCACATGATGTGGAGGCTACGACACGTCCTGATGTGGGACATGATCCTGCTGACCTGCTCCTCATCTGTGGACCTCTTCCTAAAGTACTCGTCCTTCTTAGGGTCAGTGAACCCTCTGACCTCTGTCACCATGTCCACACGCTCAGGAGGGATCTGATTGGCTGCTGCAGGTCGTGTGGTTATCCAGAGGCGAGCTGATGGAAGCAGTTCTCCTCTGATGAGGTTTATCAGCAGAACATCCACTGAGGTAGACTCTGAAACATCAGTCAGGGTCTTAGTGCTGAGGAAGTCCAGAGGGAGCCGACACTCATCCAGACCATCCAAGATGAACAAAACTAGGAAGTCCTGGAAACTGCAGATTCCTGCTTCTTTGCTTCCAGAGAAGAAGTGATCAACAAGTCCCACCAAGCTGAAACTCCTCCCCCTCAGCACGTTCAGCTCTCTGAAGGTCAGTGGGAATGTGTAGTGGACCTCCCGCTGGGCTTTGTCTTCAGCCCAGTCCACAGTGAACTTGTGTGTTAAGAGTGTTTTCCCAATGCCAGCCACGCCCTTTGTCATCACTGTCCTGATTGGTCGAGGTCTTCCAGGAGGGGCTTTAAAGAGCTCTTCTAGTGTGATGGCTCTTTCTGCTGTGTCTGATCTCCTGGATGCTGTTTCTATCTGCATGACCTCGTGTTCCTGGTTGACTTCTCCACCCCCTCCCTCTGTGATGTAGAGGTCTGTGAAGATCTCCTTCAGGAGGGTTGGACTTCCTGCTTTAGCCACGCCCTCAGACACACACTGGAACTTCTTCTTCAGCTTGGACTTCAGCTCACGTTGGTATCGATGAGCCTTTGTTCCTGAATAAAGACAAACTTAATGTTAGAGTGGAGAAGTCAGAGCAGGTTTGAACATTGGATATCAAAGTATGTGATCTCAGTCTGGATGGTTCCTCAGATTAACTGTGACTGTGTTATGGTTAGTTCTGTGCAGTCCCCTCCCACTTGTGTGCGTTTGTTTTTGTCTGTTCCTCCGATGTGTCCTCCTCTGTGGTTTCCTGCAATCAGCGGCAGGTGTGGCAGCCAGGTTCTCCTCATCAGCTCATCAACCTCCAGTGCATAAAGACCAGACTCTACCTCCACTCAGTGCCGGATTATTATCTACCCCTGTGGTATCAAACTCTCAGATCTCGGCTCTCAGTGAAAGTATTCGTCCCCATGGTCTTTGTTCTCACCTCCTCATGTCTCCTTATTCTCCAGCATTCAGCGATACTCACCTCCTGCCTGCCTGCTACTCTTCTGCTCCACACTCACCTCACATGTTTTGGGAGTTCAGGATTGTGACGGGGATCTCCACTCATCTCACCGCTCACTGAAGAAGGAAAAACTCTGCACATTCACATCACTTGTAAATTAAATCACTTGTTCACTGTTAACTCTGTCTGTATCGTGCGTCTGGGTCCAAAACAATATACACACCGTGTGTATCACAACAGAATAATCCGGCCACCATGGGCCTAGCCGATTCAGAGACACCGGCCAACTATAGCTCTCTGCGTTGTAGGGAACAAAAGCACCTCAAGCATAAATCTTCCCCCTTTGCTAGCAGGAATGAACCAAGGAGCCTGTCTTTGTGTTATCATCGAACTGTTTACACACAACTGCCCCCGTAACTCTGAGATGCAGGACTAACCCCACTATGTGGTCTTTGAACTTCTTACCGGAGCCGCTAAGACTGAACCAGCTATGTGAAGTACTCAGTATGAACCCGTCTTTTACGACTCCCCTTCCGGCCAAACAAAAGGACCAGAGAATCCAAGGACAGTTTTCCCTTATATTACCTCCCTGCGACATTTATGATCAAAGAAGAACATCCCTCTTCTCCCCCTTTTTAAAACAGATACTGTGGGATGCTATAAGTTCAAAGAACGGTCCCAATGCCCTTTGACCCCCTGTGGTGAGATGTCACAAGAAGACGCTTACCAGACCTTCACTGAGAGGTCTCCAAGTGATGAAAGGAGAACAAAGAAATTGTACTATGTTTGAAAAGTTAGAAATGAGAACAACGAACATGTGTTTGACTGAAAAATTACAAATGAAAACATTGTTGTGGAATGATTTCTCCAGAAATTGGAATTACAAATATTGCCTGTTCAATCACACTCGTTTCATGCAAGACAATAACCAACAGAATGCTATTTTAAAGTGTTTATCATTTAAAAGTGCTTAAAATTACCAGAAAAACATCACAAAAGTTAGTTTGAGGTATTTACTGCGACCATATAGTTAAGAGGAGGCATAACATGATTTTTGACATTTATGTTATGAGTAATTACAGGTAAAATGCATTAATTAGTTCCTAAAGTGATTCGAGGCTATTTCCTAGTCGTGTTTGGTATCAAACTCTTTCGTAATACATGATATTTCAGGATATGATGTTGAAAAGATGTTTTGAAATATGTGGAATTAATTATTAGGCATTCTTTTATGTTTAGAATCACCCCTTGTCGTCTGTCTCTGTCTCACACTCACACACACCCAAGACACACCCACAAGCTGAAAGCAGTGACAGTGACCAATCGCCGACATGATCACAGAATAATCAACGAAGATGCCTCCTCCAAAAGGCGTCGCCAAACGCCCTTTAAAAAAAGACGCGCGACCAGAAACTACAGTTTTTGGACGCGGGCGTTCATGCTCACACGTGTTCCCTCATGTTTCCAGTCTTTTCATTTATTTCATTTTATTTTTAGTTGAAACAGTTAGATTTTGGAAACCACAGCTGCTTGGTTCGGACGAATACAGCATCTAGTGACGTGCGTAACAGCCGAAAGGAAGCCCGGCCCGCGACCCGTTGTGGTTAGCCAAGAGCCATTCTCTAAGCCAGCTGCGAAGGCCTAACCGCCCGGATCGGCTGAAGGGGCTACACTCTGTTGAACCGAAACAGAACCAACGGTGGCACGTCCTGCTGCATTGCTCAAACAGCACCTCCAGGTCCAACCCTGACATCTTCAAGGTACAAGAATGAACTCTCATCAGCAACTTTCATCTACAATAGATCACATACATATTTCCATAACTACAAACTTACACGCATTAACAACATGCTACACACACAGTTCATCTCATTCATGTTTGTTCGTCTCCCCCTTGTCCGTCCTCCTCTCTTTGTTATGAGCTCTCTTTATTTTATTCTTTGATTTTATGATTTTATTATTGAATATGTATCCTGCATTTTTATTCAATATTTAGTAGATTAGCATCCTTCTAGATTAGTGATTTCACTTTATTACGTATAATCCTCACTTTTATTAGCCTAGAAATACATTTTATCATGATTTAATTATCCCATTTCAATTGATATTTTGACTGTGTTAATTGTTGACTTTTGAATAAAAGGTTAAACATAATCTTTGATTCCTCTGATTCATTAAAGCTGTGATGATGGTGTAGATGTCTGGTAGAATTCACTTTTCCCTGGTTTCACATTGATGAGTTTAGTCTAAAAACTTAGACATATTTCTCCTGTTAAAAGGAGTGGCACCCCGCAAATTTGAAGTAATATTAATAATCATAATTAATATTCTCAGTTATATAACCCATTGATAATAACTCATCTCATCTTCCTACAGCGTGATGCTCTCTCCTCTCAAGATGCGTTGCTCGGTCAACACGATCAGACTCTTCACGGACACATGCATTACAAGTGATTTCCACAAGCCTCAGCAGGGTAGAGACGCAATTAACACTAGCATGCCCAAGGTTTTCTTACTCCTGTTGCCCTGCCCAGAGGCCGCCAAATGACACTCATTTGCAACTCAGTGGGCCACCTCTCTTATGTAAATACAGCCACTCGATCGGAATGTGCAGCTGGGCAGTGACAAACTTTGGGGGTTGGTGTAAATGATGGCCAGTGTTGAGAAACCAGTTTCTCCCAGGTAGATGTTTGTTAATCCAAATAACATTATATGGAATTATTGGATAAGAATGGCCAAATTAATATGAGCCATGTGTGTTGTGATCAATTAATAAACCACAATAAATAAAATTAGAAAAAGAAAAACAGTATTAACAGTATTCACTATTTACCTTTATTGTTTTTGAAAAGTGCTTATAAATAAAATGTATTGTTGCTATTTATGGTAAAGCGAGATTTCCGAGTGTGAAAAGGACTGTTTGCTGCAATCTCTGACGTTTGGGGGTCTTTTGTTGCCAACTGCATCACTTCGTACAACCCAGGCAGGCACATCACCATAGATGAGCAACTTTTTCCAACTAAGACTCGCTGCTGTTTCTTGCAATACATTGCAACGAAGCCGGACAAGTTTGGTATCAAGTTCTGGGTGGCATGTGACTTTAAATCCAAGTATGTGTGCAAAATCATCCCATATCTTGGCAAAGACCCCAGTCGTCCACCTGGGGAGAGACTGTCTGAAAATGTGGTGATGAAGCTTATGGAACCGTTTATGGACAAAGGAAGAACTGTTACAACCGACAATTTTTTCACTTCATTGTCACTAGCACGTCGACTGCACAGCCGGAAGACCACCCTCCTTGGCACAGTCAATAAGCTTCCAGATTCAGCTAAAAAGAATTTGGCCCGTGAGGAATTCAGCACACAAGTGTTTTCAACCTCTGGTGCCACACTGACTGTTTATGTGCCCAAACGAAAGAAGACTGTCTGCCTCCTCAGTAGCGTGCACAGCGTGGTGGAGACTGAAGTTTCTCGAAAAAAAAAGCCGAACACAGTCACCGACTATAACAGCATGAAATGCGGTGTGGACGTCATGGACCACATGGTTCGAAAGTACACTGTGCGTTCAGGAACACGGCGTTGGCCAGTCGCTGTGTTTTACAACATGATTGACATTGCAGCGCTGAACGCACATGTGCTTTATCAGGCATGCACTGGGGTCAAGGAGAGAAGGGTGGACTTCTTGCTGGAGCTTGCAAATGAGCTTGCCCAGTCTCATATGGCAGCCAAGGAGGTGAATGAGAAAAACCTTCAGCAACAACCACCCACACCTGATGTGGGGAAAAGGGCATTGTGCCAGGTGAAGTGTTGCTGCAGGAAAAACCGTGCCACCAAGCGTTGTATGTATTGTGACAAGTTTGCATGTGGAAAATGCATAAAGGAGGTGTGGCAGTGCCAGAAATGTTCACAAAATCTCTAATAAATAAATTTCACCAAGAATGCAAACAAACTGTGACATCTCACTATTACTACTTACTGTCGCACAAGTTGAAATATAAGTTGCAACTTCTATGTAGCTGCTGTATGGGAAACACAAAGGAGAATACAAAAGGTCTTTGTGTCCTTAACCTACCCAGCCATCCCCCCACCCTAGCTGAGGGGGGAGTAGTGGCCTCAGTAACATAACAATGGTCACAAGCTGAGTTGTTCACACCCGCCATCTGACACCAGCTTGGACTTTAAAGGTATAGGTGTCAAATGACACCACTCTGGTCATGCTAGTGTTAAATGTAGTCCAGCCACCTGCTCCTACTCCGTCAACCCGAGCTGCCCCTCCTCTTAGCTCTGCTCAGCCTCGTGAGCCGTTTGTTCCTGCACCCGAGAGATTCAATGGTAGTCTGGGGGATTGTAAGTCGTTTCTTTTTCAATGTTCTCTCGTGTTCGAGCAACAACCACTGACTTACGCCAGTGACCGTTCTAAGATAGCCTACGTGTTAGGACTCCTCACAGGAAGGGCGAGGTCTTAGGGAACCGCGTTTTGGGATAACCACCACACTGCTAATACGAGCTTCCCTCAATTTTTTGAACAGATCACCGCTGTCTTTGATCATCCCGTAGCTAGTAAGGATGCTGGCAACCAGCTACTCAGCCTTCGGCAAGGCTCTCGAAGTGTTGCTGAGTTTTCGATCGAGTTCCGTATATTAGCCATGTCACTAGGTGACATGGCTAATGTCCAGGGGACAATTATCTAGGGGATATTTTTGAAAGGACTCAACGGGGCAGTCAAGGATAGCTTAGTGGGTCGACCTGAAACTAATAACCTGCAGGAACTCATCACACTAGCTATCAAAATTGATAACAGACTCCGGGAAAGACGGCGTGAAAGTGGACATGAGTTTCAGTTTCAAAGACCGGGTCCCTCTTCCTCTGTCCTGCCCACTGCTAGTGGAGCCAGAAACTCCGATAACCGCTGTGGTGACGTCTCATCCTCGGAGGTCCAAACAGCGGTCCCAATGCAGCTTGGCCGTAACCGGCTAACCCCCGCCGAGAGAAACAGACGTTTTCAGCAGAGGTTATGTATTTATTGTGGCAAAGAAGGGCACAGATTGGCAAACTGTCCCAGCCGATTAAACTACTAAGCTCACCAGTCGCAGTCGGGGTGCTGGTGAGTAAAACCGCTGTTCTTAGTTCTCCCCGTAGACGCCTCAATTTAGAGGTCAGTATTTTTGTTGAGGGTAAACCCCTAACCCTGCTAGCCCTTGTGGATTCAGGAGCAGATTCTAATTTTTTAGATAGTGAGTTAGCTAGGCGAGCTCGCATCAAGACCCTGCCTATTTCTCAGCCCCTCCTTGTTGATGCCTTAAATGGTCAACGGCTCGCTCGTGTCGAGTGCGAGACAACGACACTATCAGTACTCTTAGCAGGTAATCATCGTGAACGGTTAGCCTTTCTTGTCATGCCGTCATCTCATGCACCCGTCGTGTTGGGTCTTCCCTGGCTCCAACTTCATAACCCCCTCATTGATTGGGCCGCGGGTAAAATAATCAGTTGGAGCAATTACTGTCACGCCAAATTCCTCACCTCAGCGTCCCCCTCATGTAAACCACCTTCGTGTCGGCTCCCTTCGGTTCCTCTGGACATTTAATCGGCTCCCTCCGTTTACCATGACCTTCGAGAGGTCTTTAACAAACAAAGGGCTCTCTCCCTTCCTTCGCATCGGCCGTATGATTGTGCCATTGATTTGCTGCCTGGTGCCCCTCTGCCTACGAGTCGGCTGTTAAACATATCGGCACCTGAACGTCAGGCTATGGAGACTTACATCACAGAGTCTCTTAACTCGGGCATTATATGACCTTCGTCGTCTCCACTCGGTGCGGGTTTTTTCTTTGTTGGCAAGAAGGACAAATCGTTAAGACCATGCATCGATTACAGGGGCCTTAACCAAATAACCGTCAAGAACAAGTATCCGTTACCACTCATCAGTTCTGCCTTTGAACCCCTCCATGGGGCAACAGCGTTCACCAAACTGGATCTTCGTAACGCCTACCACCTTGTTCGCATTCGGGAGGGGGACGAATGGAAAACTGCCTTTAAAACACCACTCGGACATTTCGAGTACCTGGTCATGCCATTTGGGTTAACCAATGCTCCAGCCATTTTCCAGGCTTTGGTGAATGATGTTCTCAGGGATCTGTTGAATCAGTTAGTCTTTGTGTATTTGGATGACATCCTGATTTTCTCGCACAGTCTCGAGGAACACATTGTCCATGTCCGCAAGGTTCTACAGAGACTACTGGAGAACAAACTGTTTGTGAAGGCGGAGAAATGTGAATTCCACTCATCTTCTGTGTCTTTTTTGGGATACATTCTAGAAAGCGGGCAGGTGAAGACTGATCCGGCGAAAATCAAGGCTGTCATGGAATGGAACACACCGACTTCTCGCAAACAGCTACAACGGTTCCTAGGATTCGCCAACTTTTACCGACGTTTCATCAGGAACTACAGTCAGGTTGTAGCACCCCTCACTAGACTTACCTCACTCTCCATTCCCTTTGCTTGGTCTCCAGCGGCCGAGGAGGCTTTTCTGGGCCTCAAGGAGAGGTTCTTGTCGGCACCCATCCTCATTCAACCCGATCCCAAGTGCCAATTTATTGTGGAGGTGGATGCATCAGACGTAGGGGTGGGCGCGGTCTTGTCCCAAAGATCACCAGGGGACCATAAACTACATCCATGTGCCTTCTTCTCCCGCAAACTGTCCACAGCAGAAGGTAACTATGACGTCGGTAATCGGGAACGACTGGCAGTTAAGTTAGCTCTGGAGGAATGGCGGCACTGGTTGGAGGGAGTCGAGACACCATTTGTGGTTTGGTCGGATCATAAGAACCTATCTTACATTCAGACTGCAAAAAGACTAAACTCGAGACAAGCCCGGTGGGCTTTGTTTTTTACCCGCTTCCAGTTCACGGTCACCTACAGACCAGGTAGCAAGAACATTAAACCGGACACTCTGTCTAGACAGTTTGCCGCTGGTAATGGGACCCCTAGCCACCCTGACACTATTCTCCCTTCGTCGTGCCTGGTGGCTGCTGTCACCTGGGAGATTGAGTCGGTGGTGAGATCAGCTCAAGATACACACCCCAATCCAGGTGGGGGTCCTCCTAACTGTCTCTTTGTACCAGAATCTGTCCATTCCCAGGTTCCCCAGTGGGGTCACTCATCGAGGTTTGCCTGCCATCCAGGGGTGTCTCGAACCTTGGACCTGCTTAAGAGGCACTTCTGGTGGCCTACTATGAGTTCGGACGTCAAAGAGTTTGTGCTAGCCTGCACAGTATGTTCCTGTGGTAAAGCCTCTCACCGCCCCCCTGTGGGGCTCCTCCGTCCGCTCCCAGTGCCTGGCCGTCCATGGTCTCACATTGCTCTGGATTTCATAACAGGCTTGCCTCCCTCTGAAGGTAAAACTGTCGTACTCACCTTTGTTGATCGTTTCTCTAAGGCTGCCCATTTTGTTGCACTACCTAAACTGCCATCGGCCACAGAGACTGCTGAACTGTTGACTGTACACGTTTTCCGTCTGCATGGGATTCCTTTGGATATTGTTTCTGATCGGGGACCACAGTTCACTTCTCAGGTCTGGAAAGCGTTTTGTCGGGCACTGGGGGCAACTGTGAGTTTGTCGACAGGTTACCACCCCCAAACTAACGGTCAGACGGAGAGAACCAACCAGGATCTGGAGGAGGCCCTCCGATGTGTCTGTGCCCGGAAACCAACTTCATGGAGCCAACACCTGGCATGGGTGGAGTACGCCCACAACTCCCTCACATCCTCGGCCACAGGTATGGCACCTTTCCAATGTTCCTTGGGTTAAGTGCCCCATTCCCTCTGTGCAAGCTCACCTTCGGCGGATCCGTAGGGTCTGGAATGCGGCTCGGGCGGCTCTTTTGAGGACCAGAGAGCGCAACCAGAGACTGGCGGACCGCCGCAGAGTTCCTGCACCTGCCTACATCCCAGGGCAGAAGGTTTGGTTGAGCTCAAAAGACATTCCACTGAATGTGGCTTCCAGAAAGCTGGCTCCTTGGTTTATTGTCCCGTATGAGATTTTAGAGGTCATTAACCCCTCTGCTGTCCGTCTCAGACTTCCTCCTGCCCTCAGGATTCATCCCACGTTCCATGTGTCCCAACTCAAGCCGGTGTCCTCCTGTGACTTGAGCCCTCCTGCCGTCGCCCCCCTGGCACATCGACGGCCATCCTGCCTTTACAGTGAGGAAGATTATGGGTGTTCGTTGCAGGGGGCGTGGCTTCCAGTTTTAGGTGGACTAGGTGGGGTACGGCCCTGAGGAGAGGTGTTGGATCTCCAGGGCCCTCATTTTGGATGCGTCCCTTATCTAGGACTTTTACCGTGCTACTCCGGGTGAGCCTGGTGGACCGCCTGGAGGCGGTCGTTGGGGGGGGGGGGTACTGTTATGGTTAGTTCTGTGCAGTGCCCTCCCACTTGTGTGCGTTTGTTTTTGTCTGCTCCTCCAATGTGTCCTCCTCTGTGGTTTCCTGCAATCAGCGGCAGGTGTGGCAGCCAGGTTCTCCTCATCAGCTCATCAACCTCCAGTGCATAAAGACCAGACTCTACCTCCACTCAGTGCCGGATTATTATCTACCCCTGTTGTATCAAACTCTCAGATCTTGGCTCTCAGTGAAAGTATTCTTCCCCATGGTCTTTGTTCTCACCTCCTCGTGTCTCCTTATTCTCCAGCATTCAGCGATACTCACCTCCTGCCTGCCTGCTACTCTTCTGCTCCACACTCACCTCACATGTTTTGGGACTTCAGGATTGTGACGGGGATCTCCACTCACCTCACCGCTCACTGAAGATCACTTGTAAATTAAAACACTTGTTCACTGTTAACTCTGTCTGTGTCGTGCCTCCGGGTCCAAAACATTATACACACTGTGTGTATCACAACAGAGTGATTGAATTGTGCTTTGAAAAAGAAAAGCCAGCTTTGTGTCCTTCATGTGATGTTCCTCACAGTGAAGATGTTCACATGCTCTTACTGCTCTGCAGATGCTCAGCCAGCTCCTCCTGCTTCATCCTCTTCAGGAAATACACTGTGATGTTCAGAAAGGCCTCCCTGCTCCTCCTCTGCTCCTCATCTTCACCCTCCATCTGACTCTCTGAGCACTCTGGATCATCTCCATCTACAATCTTCTGCATGTGTTTGAGTTCAGCTTTAACAAAGCTGATGATGTTGTCCTCCAGCAGCTGGAACACAAGCACATTAAAGGTGATGAGTGAAGGCCTTCTCCAATCATCTGTGTGTGTGTGTGTGTGTGTGTGTGTGTGTGTGTGTGTGTGTGTGTGTGTGTGTGTGTGTGTGTGTGTGTGTGTGTGTGTGTGCATAGTGGTTTGATCACAGGCTGACACAGGTTTAGTGTCTTTGTAGACGTACACACCGTAAAGATGGAGTCAGGATCAGCTCCAGAGGAACCATCCACACCCTCCAAGCTGCTGTGGAGAAGACACAGACACTCAGACATGCTGAGGAGCAGCTGGAGGAAAGCACAGGAAGCTCTGCTAACATCATGTGAACATCAGTAACAGTGGGTGATGTCCTGCAGAGCCACAGTGCAGTGAGTGTGGAGCAGCCTTTGGAGGTCAGCTCACGTGTGGAACATCTCAGCATGTTTCCACTGAACAGGAGAACAAGTCTGTTGGACTGAGGCTTTATTTGGCTTCAGTCCTTCACAAATCTGAAGATCACACGCTGCCTAAGACTCACCTACAGACTGGAGACCATTCCTACAAAGCCTTTTCTCTTTCACCTTCCACTGTTTGCTGAGATTTACATCAACACCACTTCAATAACAAACATAGTCCATCAAAAGTGCTGAGTCATGTTTACTGGTCTTTTATCAGTGTGGAGTGTGAAGAACCTGGACCATCAGGAAGAAAACAAACCTTCTTGATGTTGATGCACCTTGGGTCAGTAGATGGACCTACTTTGAAGTCAAAGGATTTGCCCATGGACTTGTTACTTCTAAATGACACACAGCTGGGTTTAAGTTTAAGTTACGTAGATTATTTATGAAGCGCTTTTTGCAGATAAAATCACAAAGTGCTGTACAGAGTTGTGGTAAAAGTACAAGTGCAAAACAATAGAATAATAAAACAAGAGTGCATAAATATCATAAGAACAGCAACATTAAAGGATAAATAAAAATTAAAATCCAGTAACTAAAAGCTTTACTGTAAAGTGTAGTCTTCAGCAGTTTTTTAAAAGTGACCACACAATTGAGCTCCTTGAGAGACTGGTGCAGGTTATTCCAGAGTCTGGGAGCTACAGCCTGGAACACCAGGTCTCCTCTGGTTTTAAATTTAGTTTTTGGGGTCTTTAGGAGACCCTGACCTGAAGACCGAAGGCATCGCCCTGATGAGTAGGGGCACAACAAGTCTGAGATATATTTAGGGGCCTGACCATGTAATGCGCTCGGAACGTGAGAACTCATATTTTATATTCTATGCGAAACTTAACTGGAAGCCAGTGCAGAGTAGCAAGAATGGGGGTGATGTGGGATGTTCTAGAAGCACCAGTTAAAAGTCTGACAGCAGCGTTCTGAACAATCTGGAGTCTGTTTAGGGTCGACTTATTAAAACAAGTAAAAACAGAATTACAGTAGTCAATACGAGATGATATAAATGCGTGTATGACCAGTTCCAGATCTGATTTTGATAATAGATGCCTCACTTTAGAGATATTTCTCAGGTGGTAACAGTTTTTATTCAATTGACGACAATGTCCCTCCAAAGACATGGACTGATCAAAAACAACCCCAAGGTTTCTGAGGCTGGTTTTAACAGATGAGCCCAGATCACCAAGAGAGTTTTTAATTAGAGGATGTTTTTATCAGGAGCAATGATCAGAGTTTCTGTTTTGTTTGAGTTTATCTGGAGATAATTTGATGACAGCCAGTTTTTGATACAGGATATACAGTCTAAGAACTCTGATAAAAAGTGAAACGCTGAGTCATTAAAGGAGCAGTACAACTGGATATCGTCAGCATAAAAATGATAAGACACATTTTTAAAACCATGGATCAACCGACCAAGAGGCATCAGATACAATAAAAACAAAACAGGCCCCAGAACAGAGCCCTGGGCTACTCCACATGACAGGTTGGACATATTAGACATAACATCATTAAAAGCAACATTAAAGGTTCTTCCATTAATGTATGAGATAAAACACTGGAGAACAGTACCAGAAAACCCATCTCAGATTTGAGTGGATCAACCAGTATACTATAATCTACTGTATCAAAGGCAGCATCAGATCAAGTCAAACTAAAACTGTGTAACGACCAGAGTCAGCGGCCATCATCACGTCACTAGAAACTTTCAGAAGATCAGTTTCAGTGGATTGATCTAAAACAAGATTGATATTTATCATAAATATCATGCTGTTCCATGTATGAGGTTAGCTGCTTAGCAAACATTTTCTCTATGATTTTAGACATGAAGAGAAGCTTAGATATCTGACCAGTGATGACATGTATAGCCGCATGTCATCATTTAACCGCTGGCTATCGAGGTGGTGTCCAGAAAACGAGGTGGGCTTCATTGATAATTGGAGATCCTTCTGGGGAAAACCGAACCTGGTAGGAAGAGATGGAATCCATCCTACTTTGGAGGGAGCATCTCTACTATCAGAAAACATGGCACAGTCACTGTTATGACATCTCATGAATGAGACCATGTTACAGAGGGGGAGTCCTCCACGCCCCTCTGCGCTTGCCTTAGGACAGTTTCCCTCCCATTGCTATTATGATAGCTGTGTTCATCGCCATGACAACTGTTGTGATGGTGATGAATATTATTTTATGGAGACGGTGTCTGTTCCCCGACCCAAATTTCACAATTATTTTAACATAAAATCAAATAAAAGAGCTATCAATTATAAAAATCTGAAAAAAATTAAAATCTCAAATCTAGAAACACCAAAACATAAAACCATTAGATGTGCTCTATTAAATATTAGATCACTGAGATCCAAATCTCTACTAGTAAATGACCTTATCTCAGAAAATAACTTTGATTTATTCTGTTTAACTGAAACATGGCTGTATCAAGATGAATATGTTAGTTTAAATGAAGCCACTCCTCCCAGTCATTTAAATACTCATATGCCACGAGACATAGGCCGTGGAGGTGGTGTAGCAGCTATTTATCATTCCTCTCTCCTAATCTATCCTAAACCAAAGGCCAGTTACACTTCCTTTGAAAGCCTGGTTCTAAATTTATCTCATACTGAATCAAAAACCTGCCAGCCAGTCTTATTTGTGATAATTTACCGTCCTCCAGGCCCTTATTCTGAATTTCTATCAGAATTCTCTGAGTTTATATCAAACTTAGTCCTCAGTTCTGATAAAATACTGATAGTAGGAGATTTTAATATCCATGTGGACAAAGATAGTGATAGCCTGAGCTCAGCCTTAATGTCCCTAATAGACTCAGTTGGCTTTTTTCAAACTATTAATGAAGCTACTCATCGTTTAAATCATACTCTTGATCTTGTTCTAACATATGGCCTTGATATTAATGAACTAAAAGTCTACCCTGAAAATCCTCTGCTATCAGATCACTTTTTAATATCTTTTAACATTATCCTAGAGGATATCGCACTGTGCAATAAAATAGTTACGAGTAGAATTCTGTCCAATAGTGCTGTGGCTAAATTTAAAGAGGCCATTCCTGCTGCCTTAAACTCAGTGCACCATCCAATAAATAACTATGATATTAATTATAACCCCTCTCAACTGGATCTGCTTGTCGATAGCTCTGCTAGTCTACTAAAATCCACCTTGGACTCAATTGCCCCATTGAGGGAAAAAACTATTAAACGTCAGAGGAAAGCTCCGTGGTTTAGCTCTGAAACTCACACACTCAAACAAACAACCCGTAAATTAGAGAGAATGTGGCGCTCTAATAAAACAGAGGAGTCACGAAAACTCTGGCAAGAAAACCATAGTAAATACATGACAGCCTTACGGCATAGTCGATCTACATACTATTCCTCACTAATTGAAGAAAATAAAAATAATCCGAGGTACCTTTTCAGCACTGTAGCCAGGCTAACACAAAGTCAGAGCTCTATTGAGCCCATGATTCCTCTAGCCCTCAGCTGTGAGGACTTTATGACATTTTTTAACAATAAAATTCATAAGATTAAAGATAAAATTAGCCACTCCCTGCCTTCACCTGGGCCTGCTGTACCATTAAATGTAAATAGGCCTAACCTAAACTGTTTCACACATATAGGACTTCAGGAACTTAACTCTATTATTTCATCCTCCAAACCATCGACCTGCCTTTCAGATCCGATCCCAACTAAGCTGTTTAAAGAAGTTAATCCCCTAGTCTGCCCATCTTTGTTGGAGACAATAAATATATCCCTATCAATAGGCTACGTGCCACAGTCCTTTAAAGTAGCTGTAATCAAACCCCTTCTCAAAAAACCTACTCTTGATTCCAGCACTTTAGCAAACTACAGGCCTATATCTAATCTTCCTTTTATTTCAAAGATTCTTGAGAAAGTTGTGGCGGCTCAGCTCTGTGAATTTCTTCAAAACAACAGCCTGTTCGAGGACTTCCAGTCAGGTTTTAGAGCTCAACACAGCACAGAGACAGCTTTAGTTAAAGTAACTAATGATCTACTCTGGGCTTCAGATGAAGGACGACTCTCAGTGCTGGTTTTATTAGATCTTAGTGCAGCTTTTGACACTATAGATCACTATATTCTACTAGAGAGATTAGAGAAATTACTTGGAATCACAAGGACTGCCCTAAACTGGTTTAAGTCCTACCTATCTGATAGGTACCAGTTTGTACACGTGAATAATAAGTCTTCTGTGTACACTAAAGTAAGCTACGGGGTTCCTCAGGGCTCTGTGCTAGGTCCAATCCTCTTCTGTATCTATATGATCCCCCTTGGTAATGCTATGAGAAAATACTCTGTTAACTTTCACTGCTATGCTGATGATACCCAACTGTATGTATCAATGAAGCCAGGTGAGACAAATCAGCTATCTAAACTTGAGGCCTGTCTAAAGGACATTAGGGCCTGGATGGACCAAAATTTTCTTCTTCTTAACTCAGACAAGACTGAGGTCATTGTACTGGGCCCACGACACCTTAGAGAAACCTATGCTAGCCTAACTGCCCTAGATGGCATTACTCTGGCACGAAGCACAACTGTTAGAAACCTTGGGGTTCTATTTGATCAGGATTTATCCTTCAACTCTCACATAAAACAAACTTCAAGAACTGCCTTCTTTCATCTCCGTAACATTGCTAAAATCAGATCTATCCTGTCTCAGAGCGACGCCGAAAAGCTAGTCCATGCTTTTGTTACCTCTAGACTGGATTATTGTAATTCTCTTTTAGCAGGCTGCCCGAACAAGTCGCTTAAGACACTTCAGCTGATTCAAAATGCTGCAGCACGTGTACTGACTAAAACTAGGAGAAGAGATCACATTACTCCTGTATTAGCCTCTCTGCATTGGCTTCCCATAAAATATAGAATAGAATTCAAGATTCTTCTTCTCACTTATAAAGCCCTAAATGGACAGGCACCAGTCTATCTCAAGGAGCTTGTAGTGCCATACAATCCCCCCAGAACACTACGCTCTCAAAATGCTGGACTACTCGTTCCATTTGTCTCTAAAAGTAGTATAGGAGGAAGAGCTTTCAGTTATCAGGCCCCACTTCTCTGGAACCATCTACCAACCACGGTTCGGGGGGCAGACACCCTCTCTACCTTTAAGGTTAGGCTCAAAACATTCCTCTTTGGTAAAGCTATTAGTTAGGAACCAGCTCATAGCTCATAGTTAAGATGCAATAGGCATAGACTGCCGGTGGGGGTCTGGCATGCTCGGTTGGAGAGAGGTTGGAGAGGGCGTTAAGAGAGATGTCATTTAGGTTAGAGAGGGACCGGAGAGGGTCCCATTCATCTCTCAAACACTCCCTCTATGTCTGCTTCTTCCCTTGTGTGTTTGCTCCTGTACTCTTTCTGGCTTTTGTCTTGCAGGTCCGTGGGATCCTCAGTGTGGAGTTACAGAGTCTCAACAACTCTGTCTCCACCCTTTCCTCTGCACACACCCAACACAGCATAACGTGGATGGCTGTTCATCATAGGAATGTTTACTTTTATTGTGATAGGGTAGGTACTGTGTATATAAGCTTTGCTTCAACCTACACACTTTCAGCTGAAGAATTACACAATTGAGTTTTGTTTGTTCTGCTTTGTTTATCTGAAGACTGTCAAAATAAATCTTTAACCACCAACATGAATAGTTTTTACCATTTGTTTGGTCACATGCTGGGACTCTAACACACCCTCACACACACACACACGTGCATACCATATATGGTTAATTGGAGGCGTGTCTTGTTGCTAACAATCATTGGTGCAAAGTGAAGTCACATGATCTAAACTCTATCACATGTCCATCATGATCTCAGATCAACAGTTAATCTCATCATCAACTAAACACTTCATACACGTCTCAACAGAAGCTCATTGAACCACAACACTAACACATAGTGTTACCATGGAAACACACACTGAACTACACAATACTAACAACAAAGAACATTACATTAAATACATCTGATCTTTAACTTTGAATGATTTATGTCAGGTTTGATTATAAAATAAGATCTTTGATGGTTCTAAATGATTGTATATGATGTAATAAAGACTAAATCAGTCATTTACAGTAATTAACAACATTTGTGCTTTGGACAGATGGACATGTGTTAGAGTTTAGATCATGTGACTTCCCTTTCCACCTGCCCCAGGAGCTGCTGATCATGTTCTACACCTCCATCATTCAGTCTGTTCTGTGCACCTCCATCACTGTCTGGTTTGGATCTTCAACCAAACTAGACAGACACAGACTACAAAGGATAGTCAGGACTGCAGAAAAGATCATTGGTGTTGATCTGCCCTCCATCCAAGACTTATACCTGTCCAGGGTCAGGAAACGGGCAGGTAGCATCACTGCAGACCCCTCCCACCCTGCACACAATCTGTTTAAACTCCTCCCCTCTGGCAGACGCTACAGATCACTGTACGCCAAAACAACCCGCCATAAAAACAGTTTCTTCCCCCAGGCTGTCACTCTGATCAACACTAAACAGTCAAAGAGTGTCAGTCCTGCTTCTGTGAAAAAACCCTGGAACCAAACATAACAACCTTGGATCAATCTGACACTGAGAATGTTCATGTACATACCTTTAATTTAAATGTTCTACTGCACTACTTATCAATGCTCTACTGCACTATTTTCCTTTTATTATTATTATATTTTATTATTATCTTTCTTTTCTATTATTTTCCTTCTTTTATCTTATTTTTTTATTCTTATTTTGTATCTATTTAATTATTTTTTTATACTATTATTATTATTATTATTATTATTATTATTATTATTATTATTATTATTATTATTATCATCTTGTTATTTGCACATTCTAGTCTAACTACTGTTTATATTTATACTTATGTTTATACTTATTTTCATCTTTTCTAGCTGATTGTTTATTGTTGAAAATTTTTTGTTTTCACTATTGGAGAGAGCACAGTTGACCGAGTCAAATTCCTCGTGTGTACAACATACACTTGGCGAATAAAGATGATTCTGATTCTGATTCTGATTCTGATTGTTAGCAATAAAAAACTGTAAAGTATCCTGTACTTTTTATTGAGATGATCACAGTCTCCATGTGTTTAAACCATCAGTAATAATATGTTTATATAAATATACGTGTTTATCTCCTCTGTTTACCACACAGTATATGATCCATTCATTGATCAGAGATTAATACACTTTATTTTATATTGTTAACAAGCATTGGTCCTAAAGTGTGTTAGTGTTTGAAAAATGGGCTGTAAAAGTTTAGTGTTTATCAGGTGGTGAACTAATTATAATAATGTATAATTATTAATAATAATAACTAGTGACTGAGGAAATAGTTGGTGACTGTATTTAGTGTGAAAACAAAGAAAAGTGATTGACACTTTAGTCCACATGGACTGAGAGATGAATCAACACTGCTGTGTGTACGACCTCTGTCCACACGCTTCATAAATACTGATTCTTTTTGTACTGGTGCACATTCTACATTTCATTGGTCTGACCGTATTTAGAACCAGTTCTATGAACGGATCAATAAATGAGGCCCCTGGACCATCAGGAAGACAACCAGCAACCTTCTTTATGTGGACTCACTGTGGGTCAGTAGATGGACCACCTTTGAAGTAAATGGGTTCAGCCATGGACTGGTCACTTCTAAAGGACACACAGCTGGGTCCAGGTCCAGATGTGAGCTGCTTCCTGGTCCTTGAACACACACACGCACACGCACACGCACACCCACACACACACACACACACACACACACACACACACACACACACACACAGTGTAACACTAATGTACAGAGGTGTGAGTGCTGAGCTCTGACGTGGTCTCACCTCTGATCTTCAGTCTGGATCTCATGTTGTTCTTTCACCGTGTCCTGATCCATAGCAGAGACACACCTACACACACACACACACACACATACACACACACACACACACACACACACACACACACACACACACACACACCAACCACATCCTTTACTATCCACTGAACTTCACACAAGCTCATATTGATACATTTACAACCATTCATTTTATTATTTTTATCTCACAATCTCCCTTGTTGTCATTGTTTATGATTCTGGTTATTATGATTATTGCCTCTGTTGCTTAGCAACACTTTAAATGTTGTCATTTAATCATTACAATCAATAAGGTCAAACATCAGAACAAACCAGCAAAATCACAAAAAGCTTGAACAGCTTCAACCACTGAGGGATGAGTCAATTACAATGTTAGAGTTTATTACAGTGAACCCAAAAACAATAGAGGAGACTGTTCAGCAGCTGAATCCATCAACGTGTTGCCTTGACACAATACCCTCAAACTTCTTTAAAACTGTTGTAAAGTCAATTGTCACTGATTTGTGTCAGATAATTAACTGCTCATTCCAATCAGGCACCGTACCAAAATCCCTGAAAGTAGCTGCTGTGAAACCTCTGTTAAAAAAGAGAACACTGGATGCCTCTATACTGGCTAACTATAGACCAATCAGAACCTTCCATTCATGGCCAAGATCATTGAGAAGGTGGTCTTCAACCAACTGAGTCAATTCTTAACATTCAACAAAATATTTGATAAATTTCAGTCAGGTTTTTGTTCTCATCACAGCACTGAAACTGCTCTTATCAAAGTGATCAATGACATAAGGTTGAACACTGATTCAGGAAAAGTATCTGTTCTCATTCTGTTGGATCTAAGTGCTGCATTTGACACTGTAGATCATACAATTTTGTTACACAGATTGCAAACATGGGTTGGACTAAATGTTAAAGTAATGCAATGGTTTAAGTTCTACTTGGAGGAGCAAAGTTATTTTGTAAGCATTGGAAACTTTGAATCTGACAGATTACCAATGTCCTGTGGGGTTCCTCAGGGCTCTGTTCTTGGACCTCTTCTGTTTAGCCTTTATATGCTTCCTTTAGGACAAATTTTACAGAACTGTAAGGTTGATTATCAGAGCTACGCACTACGCTATCACTGAACCCAGATGACTATGGTCCCATTGAGGTGTTGTGTGACTGTTTAGAAAAAGTAAACTGCTGGATGAGTGAAAACTTCCTTCAACTAAATCATGACAAGATGGAGGTGATTGTCTTTGGTAACAAGGGAAAGAGGACTGCTGTCAGCAAGTATCTGAGTCTGTATCTTTAGAAGATAAAGACCAAGTCAAAAACCTTGGTGTTCTGATTGACTCAGATCTTACATTCAGCAGTCAGATCAAATCTATCACAAAAACATCTTCTACCACCTAAAGAACATCTCCAGAGTGAATGGTTTAATGACTCAGAAAGATCAGGAGAAACTGGTCCATGCTTTTATTTTAATTGATTTTACTGATGATTTTAAATGTTCTTATTGATTTTAAACAATTGAATGTTTTATCATGTAAAGCACGTTGAGTTGCCTTGAGTATGAAATGCGCTATACAAATAAATTTGCCTTGCCTTTCCTTGCCTTGCCTTATCTTTGTTTATATTATCAGAATATTTATTATTATTATTATTATTATTAATATTACACTAACACTACTATTATCAATAGTTCTCCGTGTACCCCCTTTTAACTTTGAGCACCTGCCCCTCCAAAGGATTCTGCACGGCCCTGCATAGTTTATAAAATGCTATACAGTTAAATTTACATCAAATAATGTTATGTAAAGAATATTATTTTTATATAATGTATTTGAAGGGCTACCAAACTAAAAACTTGAATTTGATAACGCATAATGTCAGTCAACACATGCTAATTGCTAATTTTATTTATTTATTAATTAATTAATTAATTAATTTGTATTCAATTATCTTTTTTCTCTCTCGTTTTCCCTCTCTTCTCTCAATCTATTGTGTATGTGTACGTATATGTGTGTGTGTGTGTTTATATATACATGTCTGAATTTAAAGCAATTTAAACATAAATACATAAAGTTTATCTTCCCAAAGCAAAAGTGTTAAAGGGATAAAATTGTAAACATGTGTGTATATACAGTACGTGTGTATGTGTGGATAGATGAATGTATAGTTGAGCACATAAATTGTATAATTATATAGATATATATCAATGAGTTATGTGTATATACTGTATATATGTATATTTATAGTGTAAATAGGTGTATATTATAAGAAGATGATTTGTATAGTACTAGATATTACATGTGGTAGGATCATATAATTATATACTTCCTCATACTCCTTTTAGAACATGTACAGGCTTCACCAGCAGGATTTTTATACCATTTGTTCTCTTTGATTTGTTTGATTTATTTTCATGTTTTTATTACAATTATTATTATTATCATTATTTGTTTCATTATGTTGCTGTTGTGTTCATGTTTGAAATGAAATATCATTCCTATATCTAGGGGCGTCGGACTAGGGGGTAAAGGGTACTGAGTACCCAGGGCCCAAGGCAGGGGGGCCCTCATATGTATATATATATATATATATGTACAAAGATGCATTTGAAACATTTTTAGATTATTTATATGTGAATGAAAGGGCCCTGTGTGAAAATAAACTAGTTGTTAATCACAGCTTTACACTAAACACAGTTATTAATGCTGCATCGGGGTCCTAGCTACCACCCCCTTTAAAACAGTGCTAATGGTACGACCCACATGTGCTGCTACAGTCTGAACTGTGGATGTGACGTGGAGCAGGAGATAGAAAGCAGCATGTCTTTCCTCAAGAAAGGAAAACCAGGACAAAAAGTCAAAGAAAGGGAGAGAAGGTGAAATGAGGGAAAACAACTGTTTATTCAGTTCTTCAGAGATTTAAAACACTCACATCTTTTTTAGACAATATATTATTTAGTTTGAAATTAACTATGTGCACTCTCACACATTTAAATACTGGAACATTCATTTTGGACATCAAATCTTAACTCATTGACTGCCAAAGACCTCTATAGACGTAAATTGTGTTTTTCGGCTGGGGTTGCTTGGAGACAGTGTGACAAAGCTCTCCTGTGAATATTGAGCTTGTACCATGATGTAGTGACCAAGTGGTGACATGTAGGTGACAGCAGTGCACCTTTGGATGAGAGATCACCCGTGATGAGCAGAGCTCAGAGGAAGAGGAAACGAGTTTACGAGACAGAAAATGGCGCTACGAGAGTTGATGCTGAAGTTTCCACCATCTCACAGCAGCGCACACTCGAGACTTGGAGGAATGCCAATATACAGTAATAAATCCATTCAATTCTGACCCAGATAGCAAAATAATAATAAGTTTGCCATCAAAAGCCTGGTCTCAGTGTTGTTTTTGTAGTTTTATAGAAGAAAACCAATGTTGAGGTGTCCCTAAAGTAAAAAAAAAAATTGCTTCAAAGTCACCAATAGATTTTTTCAGAAAAACCCGTGTTTCTCAGCTTTTAATCACAAACTGGTGATTTTTGTGAAACTTTCCTCTATTCAACTGCTGATTACAGAAGAATGAAACAAGCTAGAAACAAAATAATTTTTTTCTTATGAAAGTAGAGTCTAATCTTTCAGAATATTTCATATATCAGATTGTCATATTACAAAGTATTCTGTGGGTCTTGAAAGATCAGTGAAAATCATCTAAAACACCTGGAAATATGAGGTTGGCTGCTCTGAAAATGGCTGCAGTGAATGAGTTAAATGGAAATTAAAAAAAAAAAAAAAAATATTATGAATACTACATTTTGCTGCCACCAAGTCTTAAATAGGTATAGCCAGAGTGTCCCCATGAGTCTAATAATTCTATATGTATCTTTTATTAACCTTTGTACTCGTTTGCTTTGTGTCTGTGTTAGTTATACCCCCCCCCCCCCCCCCAAAAAAAAGAAATAAAAATAACAAAAAAATACCAGCCGGCCCCTAAATTTTAGCAAAGGTATGTCACAAACACAATATTCAATAAACCATTAAAATATAGTAGAACAGATTTATAAAATACAAACAATGAATATGAAGTCATTAGGTTATTGCAGTTTTTTTTCAACCTTAGGGTCAGGACTCAATGTGAGGTCAGCCTGGAATTAAAATGGGGTTTAAATGTCTAGTAATTGGTTAAAAAGTAAGTAAAAACTGATTCAAAATCTATTTTTTTTTTTTTTTAAAGTTTTTTGAATTATTGTATTTCAAATACACATCACACACAATAAATATCAAATAACTGTATCCTATACATAAACATTCTCAGGGGTCGCTGGACATTTGTGATATTAAAATGGGGTCATGACCCAAAAAAGGTTGGGAACTTCTGGGTTAATGTGAAGAAAAAAGAAAGTTTATATAATAATACTAGTTTAGTTTCCAGGTGAAATAAAAGTGTACATATTAAAAGTTACAGGAGGGGCCCAACAAGATGGTTTGTACCCAGGGCCCAAAATGTGGTGTTACGCCCCTGCCTTTCCCCCACATATTAGTCTATTATTAACTTGTTGTTGGCTCCTCCCCTCACACTCTAATAGCACAATACCATTATTATAATTATTATAATGTCACACACTTACTATATTATAATGTCTATGACTTGTAAAGACAAAAAAATAAAAACATATATCCATATAGACACACATGTACATCCGTACATACAGTACATATATACATACAGTACATGTACATATGTATATATATATATATACATGCATGGACATAATATCTATAAATACATAAATGTATCTCTCTCTCACAGACTCAAACCTTTTCTCTGCAGAGTTTGTTCCTGGAGGTCTGCTGTCCTTCCTGTTTCAGATGTTGGTCAGTTCTTCATCAGTGTGTGTGTGTGTGTCTGCTCTATGACTGTGTGTGTGTGTCTGCTCTGTGACTGTGTGTGTGTGTGTGTGTGTGTGTGTGTGTGTGTGAGTGTGTGTGTGTGTGTGTGTGTGTGTGCGTGTGTGTGTGTGTGTGTGTGTGTGTGTGTGTGTGTGTGTGTGTGTGTGTGTGTGTGTGTGTGTGTGTGTGTGTGTGTGTGTGTGTGTGTGAGGTGAGGACTCCTCCACACCCTCATTCCTTCCCAGTATAAAACAAATGAAACCAGTTTACCCTCATTCTGCTGTGATGCATCACCAGTTACTGTAATTAAATACACCAACAGCTAAACCTGTCTTTGTTCCAGAGCCTTTTCAGATTTGAATGTAGTCCTAGTAATAATAATCACATTAAAAACACACTTCAGATCAGGCTTTACACCACCAGGATGTTTGGGACAATCACAGTTACAGTTTTTATCAGTTGTTAAACACAAATACTGCTATTTGAGACACAATGACCACAACATGGAACTCATGCACCCCTCTACTATGCTCACTGACTGATCACATGACCAAACACTTGTCACAAAGGTTTATAATTATCAATCAGAACTTCAGCATAAAAGGACAACAGGTGAGTGTTTATGTTTTGGACCAATGGATGCCAACATTAGAAACAGAGGCGGAGCCAGAGGAGTGAGAGGAAGAGGAGGAGGAAGAGGACTGCAAAGGACTGTAATCTCTGATGAGATCTGAACCACTTTGGTTGATCATGTGATCAATCATGGTGTTACAATGAGAGAAGTCCCCACATTGTTCACACCCTCAACTTTGAATGAAAACAAAAAACATCCTTTAAGCTGGAAAATATGGAAATAATTGCTTTGTGAATGAGCTTCAAACAATTTGAGTTGTGCACAAATTAACATGATTTTGCCAAATTAAATTATTTTCATGATTCCACATTTCTTAATGCAGTCCAAGTATGATCTATACTATGAGCTAGTGTCTATTGCAACAAATCAATAACACACGAGGGCTCAGGAACTGACTGCGAAAAAGGTCCACAGAAATAGGTTCGGCTGTAGAGCCAAGGTGTGTGAATAATTGGACACAGACACAAGGATTTCGTTTTAGTATATGTATATTAAAGCTATTATATATATTAAAGATATTTGGAGTCAATTTATATTGATATATATTATTTAGTTGTTATTAATGATCAGGTATAGGCAATAAACAAACAACCAAAATACAATTACAAAACAAAGACAATATTTTCTTCTTTCAAAACTTGTAGTCAAAGTTCAGTTCAAGGTTCATTTCCTTTGGTGAGTTCAGTTCAGTTTGTTTGATTTCGCCAAGTTCAAAAGCGAAGGGTTTCGCAAAGTTCTTTCGCATTGGGGGAAAAAAATACAAACAGAAAAGGTCCCCAGGGTATATTCCAAGTATTAGGTCCGAGTGTCCGAGGAAACAAAAAGATCAAATATTCCTACCGCGATGCAGCGGTGGTTGGGTGGTGGCTCGCCATCTAGTGGTCGAGAGTGGTAGGTGATCCAGAACTAACATAAAAACCTGACCGGTGAGTGGAGAGATATCTAGTTCATAGGAGAAGATGTTCATCCAGGTATTTCTTATGAAGGTTGTGTTTCAGTGGTGATTTTCCATCAGTAAGCCGACCATGCAGACGCCACAGTGAGAGAGTGAAGGGGGAGGAGCCAGGGACTTTAAAGGTGTAGGGCGGGCTCGTCACAATAAAACCATGGCAGGAAGTTGGCCTCTAGTTCACATGGGTTACACTATATAGACAAGAGAAAGGTCATCCTACAGGGTCATATCTCATCACCATATATGGAATCACCTTGCTCTAGAAATAGATGAGAAAAAGACAACCTATCAATCAGTGAAACAGGGAGCTTGTTGTTTGACCCCCAAGTTTAAATATATCTCAGTGGTACACTGACTCAAAAATGAAGGCCTCTAAGCTCTTTGCTGTGATGTATAAGAAACAGTTCATCTTTGTTCAAAAGAGTAAAAACCTTTTAATATCAAGATGTTAAATACTTTGATACACTTCAAGAGCGTTAGCTGTTAGCAGCTAGCACTAAACAGAAACAAATAAAATAAATAACTAGCTTAACAAAAAGACGCTGATCGCATGGCAACAGTGGTCTATTAATTTATTTCATTGTAAATTAACGTCATTTTAAGATAACTGTGTATTTTAATGCAAATTTAAATAGTGACGTCACAGTTGATGTTGATGTGTGTTCATTACTGATATTTTATTATTTAATGTAAATCTGTAGGTTTTGGGTGTTTTCACAAAATATGAATGTCAATAGTAAAACATTTTAGTATTAATAATAATAATACTTGATGAGCTAAATTATCACTAGAGCCACTTTAAATGTTTCTATTTTGTATCAAAGTAACAGTTTGTACTAAAGTCTTCAAGCTGCAGCTGTTTAGGTTCAATTATTGTTGTTTTTATTTTGGCTAAAGCTATTAGTGCAATGCCTTTAGTCTAATAATATTAATCATTTATATTTTGAACTTGTCACTAAGATCTTGATTTAAATTAACTTTTATTTAATTGTCTGTGTTCTTTTGTGTGTGTGTGTGTGTGTGTGTGTGTGTGTGTGTGTGTGTGTGTGTGTGTGTGTGTGTGTGTGTGTGTGTGTGTGTGTGTGTGTGTGTGTGTGTGTGTGTGTGTGTGTGCTGGGACTCTAACACACCTTCATTACTTCACTGGATAAAATATGTAGAACCAGTCCAACCTGAAGCTGCTCCCACACCCACACACACACACACACACACACACACACACACACACACACACACACACACACACAGACACACAGACACACACACACACACACACAGACACACACCCACACACACACACACAGACACACAGACACACACACACACACACACACAGACACACAGACACACACACACACACACACACACACACAGACACACAGACACACACACACACACACACAGACACACAGACACACACACACACACACACACACACACACACAGACACACAGACACACACACACACAGACACACAGACACACACACACACACACACACACACAGACACACAGACACACAGACACACACACACACACACACACATACACACATACACACACACACACACACACACACACACAGACACACACACACACACACACACACACACACACATACACACACACACACAGACACACACACACACACACACACAGACACACAGACACACACACACAGGTGTGTCTTTTTCAATTACAATTACATCTTCAATTATCCATGTTTATTTACGACTGAATTACAATTACAGTGACCACCATTTTTTTCAATTTCAATTATTATTGTCCCCTGAAAGTCAATTACAATTATATTCTCAATTACTAAAGTTCAAATTCAATTATTAACAATTACAATAATAAATACCCTTTATTTCCTTACTGTGTACATGACAATAAACAATAGAAATAGATGCTCTAAAGGACCAGATTTGCTTTAGATGCTTTGGAAAGCCTTTGATCAGTTAGAGTGGCTGTATTTATGTATTTATATATTTAAGTGTAACTATTTATGAAGTGGGTTCAAACAAAGGCTGGACTAAAATCATCACCAATGGACACATTTCATCTATATTTCACACAGGGATGTCCTTTATTCTCAACTATTCATCCTTTATTTATTCATTAGATTGATTTAGAAAAGAGACACTACATAATCAACTTATGACATATGGAAATATGTCAGATTTTATCCACTGGATCATTTCCATCTAACATAAATTAAAGCTGTTGTTACTAAACCTTAAACTAAAGTAGTGCTTTGCACTTTAGTTCCATCTCTGTTCCACACTTGTTCCTGCACACTACACACTATTTCATACATAAGACACTTAGTTCAAAAAGGAAATCCCAGGGTACCACTGGGAAACAGGTCATTGAAAATACTCACACACACACCTGAAAATAGTTCCTGATAAAGTAAACATGCATGAGCCTGTTGGTGATCAGGTGACTTCAGAGAAGAATGCAGGAAGTGTCAGACAGGATCAGCTGACTGAAGTTATAATAGTATTATTAGGATATATATTTATGTAGTCTTATTTTGAAGGGACACTGCATAGAGACATGAAGCTGATAAAAGACAGATGTTCTCCACCAGATTATAGCTAAACAGCTAGTTTCCATCTGTATAAAACATACAATAACACAATCAATAACAATAGTAAAATGTACAAGAACAATGAGTTAAGAACAGTCAGAACATGCACTCTCACATGCACACACATGAACAGCATCACACCTGTACATGACATCCACACCTGTCATTTACAGTAACACACCTGGACAAACACATCCTCTCATTTATCATTAATAAACAATAACCATCAGTTCAATACACAAAGTACATTTCATCAAATCCTCATGAATGTGTTGTTGGTAAGTTGTAAGTCATGTGGTTCAAACATAGTGTCCACCTCAGTGTCCGTGTGAGCAGCTTTGATTGTTCCACAGACACTTTTGAAGTTCTACAGTGAACAGAAAACACTCACTTTGACTTTTCAGGTGTGTTGTGAGCTTGTTCCATTTCTTTATCGCTTTCTATGAGAAGGATGATTGTGGCTATGGTACACTGCCCCCTGGTGGAGGCTCGTGTGCTTCTAGTTGTCACAGCAGAAGTCAACTGTACAAAGTTCTTAGGAGGTGCTGGTGCACAGTTATGTCACATACTATGGGCCAATCGTATTGATGCAAATCTTTGAATGTTGTCAAAATGTAACAGTGTTTATTTTTAAAGGACTAAACAGTGATGGTGTTGTGGTGGTTTTCAGCGTTAGATGCTCTGGTGGGTGAAGTTAATGCTTAAAAGTTTAAGGAGGAGTAAATGTACACCGAGAAGCCACAGGGGTTGGAACTGTCGTTACCTGTGGTCACAGATTTTTTCACATCACAGATTTTGGCACAACACCGGCATTCGGCTGCCTTTTTTTTTTGCACTCTGCTGTCACTCAGCACGGCTGTGGCTCTTTGTGATGTCATCGACTAACCGACGTCAACTTAACAAGTGTTCACATAAAGTCAACCTTTAAAATGATCAAGTCGTTCAACCCATAATATATAAATATATATCAATCCTGAGTGAATCCATCTGTCGTGTAACGTTACAAAAACTATTCCAATATGACAACAAAAGGAAAGCACGGTGATCAAAGTCATTTATTTGTTCATGTGAGAGTTCTAAGATCTTTGTTAACATCAATAATAAAGTGGTTCAGAAACCGACACATTTCAGAATAATTGTCTTCATCAAATGCTTTTTTACATCATCCACACCCCCCACTTTAATTAAAACTAAAAATCATCTCCCTCACTTTTTATAGAGGGATTAATTGTTGAAATTGAAAATCTGTCTGTGTGTCTGTCTGTCTGTGTTTGTCAGTTTTGTCTGTGTTTGTCAGTATCTGTCTGTCTGTCTGTGTTTGTCAGTGTTTTGTAGACATCACAGAGATATATTTATTTGTTGCAGTTATAACAATAACTTCCTTTTGTCCATGAGCTGAAAAATGTCAGTGAGTTCACTGAGGTTGATGAATATCATTGATTCCTTTGATTACAGACGTGTCTGTGTCTGTTAGCGCAGCAGTAGCTCAGAGAGGCACAATGCTGTGTGTGTGTGTGTGGGGCCCCATCATAAAGTCAGCAAAATGATGGTCCATTGTTCTAATGTGATTAACACGTATTTATTTATCTGAATAATATCCACTGTTAACCAGGAACGTTTACTATTATTATAGTCATCTTAAAGATATAAATCAGTGTTGTAATCAGAAATAAAATGGGTTAAAAGTGACCAAAAATGGTGGTGGTAAAAAAGGATTTTAAAAACCACAGAAATTGGTTAAAAGTCACAAATTAGAGTGGGCAAAAATGGACAGAAAAAGTGTTAAAAAAGGGTTCAAAGTGTCAATATTGAAACAATTTAAACTTTCAAATAATGGGCATGACAAATGGTGAATGTGGGTAAATTCTCAAAAATAATCATGAAATATGGTGAAAAGAGGTTAAAAGTGACAATAATGGGTTCACATATGTGTCATTAGGTGAGAAAGTGGTGGAAAGGGTTTATAAGTGCTGAAAATTTCTAGAAAGAGGGAAAAAATGTGCAACAAAACGCACTAAAAGGAACAAAAATATGGCAAGAAAAAGTGATGAAAATAGGTTAAAATATGGAATGTTTGGTGAAGTTGCAGAAAAATGGTAAAAATAAGTAAAAATGGGCTGAAATTGTTGAAACCAAAAAAGTATTTTTAGTTTCTTGAAGGCATCTGGTGGCCCCCTCCCAGTAGTCTCAAGATCCCAAATGGGGTCCTGACCCCCAGGTTGAGAACATTTGTGTAAAAGGATACTGCAGAGCCTTCATGTAGTTCTGACCCGCCTGCAGCCAATCAGAGCCACTCATGGAGGGTTCACACACACACACACACACATTGGAAAAAGACACACAAACACCACTTCTACTACACATTATTTGTGTAAACATTTGTTCCTCTAAAGATGTTTATTATGAAGATGAAGCGATCATCTGTAGTTTAAAGATGTGTAGCTCTGTGGGCCTGTACTACAAAGCTGGATACGTATATCCTGGATTTATCTCTGTTAGCGGGTTTCACCTAACCAAACATTCTCTGTCAGAGAGCAGCTGCACTATGAACTGAGATATCAACTCACTCACTTAACCCAGGTGATGTCAGCCTGGCATCCCACCATCCCTGTAGAAACAGTTACATTTCACTAAAGTTTAGGAATACAAACACAACAAGAACATTAATAATCACTAAGCAGTTTTATCCCTATCTATCAAAACATGACTGTTACCGAAAAAGTACAGTATCATATCACTACTTGTAAAACTTTGGGTAACACCCGTCCCAGGTGACCACGGTTTTAATACTATTTAAGGTGGTGGTAGACAGTGGGCGGGGTCCTGGGTATTCTTACTTGGTAATGAATAAAAATGGTAAACAGTAGAAACATAAATAAAGAAATAGTCCTAGAGATGCTAAATAACTTTTAACGATGGTGACTCTTCTCAGCAAAAGAAAAACAGGTAAATATAGTTTTTTTACTTCTAATAAAATGTATAGTAACTTATCAACCTTTAAATCTCAACGTAACCTTTAAAATACCAGAAAATAAACCACACACTCACATGGAATTAAATAGCAAAATAATGTTTAGTTTTAGTAACAAAAATGTATTGACAAAATAAATAAACGGTGGTTGAGGTATTTTTTGTTTCTGTTTTACAATCACAGTTTGATTATCCCCATTGTCTGTGTGTTGTGTTTCAGAGGGTACTCACCTTGGATTAAAAGATTTCTGGAATTTTACAAATATTTCTTCATTATCATTATTAGGAAAGATCTGTAAAATTACATCAGATTTTATGTCAAATTTGAATATTAAAGAAATATGTTGAATTACCTTTAAAAACATATTAATATTGTAATATCATATTATGTTAGATACTTGTAATTCTAAAGGTAAATATTTGAATTACTTCTGGTTACTGTTAAGTTACATTTATTACATTGTAATATGGAAAATGGTCAGAAACCTGTAAAAAAAATACAAAAAATTGTATGTAAAATTACAGTTAAAATGTCATTAAAAATATAATATTAATGTAATCTTACATTATGGTTAATTAACCGTAATTTGAAACATAAAACTTAAAATTACTGAAAATGTCTGTAAATCTACTAGCATTTCATTGTTTTAATGAAAAACTGGAAAAATCTGTGCAAAATTACAGAATTTTTCTTGTAAATGTACTTTATTTTTTACAGTGTACCTCCTTTCCTATCCACTGTTACTTTAGCCCCAGAAGTGTTTAAGTGGTGGCCATGCTAAATACATTCATATGCACAAGTCAAACTGTGCATATTAATTAATTAATTATTTTTTTAATTATTTAAAAATTACTTTTTTAATTTATTTATTTACTTCTTTTTTTTTTAAATATGTATTTTTAGAAAGTAAAAGTATAATTTTAATCAGTTTTTTTTTTTTTTTTTTTTTTTTTTTAAATTTTCATTATCACAAGACATTTCAGGTGACTCTATTTTATTTCCAAGTGACCCTACAGAGGGTCACGACCCGGAGGGGCAGTGGGCTGCCAAGGTCTGAATTATTTTTTAAATTAATATTATTATTACATGTTTTAATTTATTTAAAAATGTATTTTTTTATTTTATATATATATATATACATGGGTCACTACCCTAGTGTTGAAAAAACCGTGATTTAACCCACCAGGGCCGGCCCGTGGCATAGGCAGTATAGCTAAATGCTAGGGGGTGGCAAAAATAAAATTATGAATTACACAATCAAAGCGCTGATATTAGTATACTTAACTTGATAGTATTATTAATAATTAGTTAGTCTAGTTTTGATTAAAATAAAATAAAATAGTTTTACTCCCAAATTGATTGACAGTTGTCTGAGGCGTGACCCAGGGCAGCTGGACCAGATGTTTACTGTTTACTGCTGCAGCAGTGACGTCATGTCTAAACAACCAAACTAATGATCTGGTGTCCAGGGAAGAAAAACACAGAAAGAAGAGGAGGAAAATGTGGAAAAGCCAGAGGTAAGTCAGTGTTTGACTATCTTGGATTAATGAATTGTCATGTTTTATCAAACAAGTTAGCAGAGCGACTATGCTAAGACATGTTAGCAGCTAGTGCTAAACACAAACAGATAAAATACTAGCTTAACAACAACATTGGTTGCATGGCAACAGCTGTCTATTTTACTTTACACAATTCACAAGCACAATTGAAGATTTACACATGATACTTCATGATAAATACACACAAATGTAACCACATAAAAGTTACTGTTATTTGATGTGTTAAGTATTTATAAATACATATTTAAGTTTTCAGTAAATCATTAACAAAGTATAAGCTTTCTATGTCAATGTGTAAGTAGACAAATGTGGTGGGGCTATGTCCTTATTTTATTTATATGTTTGTGTACATTTTTAGGATTCTAGTTATTTTTTTATGACACTTTACAGCAGTTGACAGACACTTGAGGGTAAAATCCGCTAGGTGGCAGTGTGACTGTGTGGTTACCGTGTTTTCCATGTGCACTGTGGAGGGAGGTTGAGTGATAGTCAGCTCTCTTTAACACTAAGGAAACAAAAAAGATCAAAACATGGGATTTTTGACGTGATGTCTGTCCAGTTTGTATGTGTTTGTAACACCACGGCCCAACTTGAAGGACCAGAGAGGAAGACAGAGGACGCTGAGAACAACTCTGTGCTTGGTTGAGAGTTTATTTTAACTGTCCATTGGTTCAGCAGGTCAAACAGGTTGTTAACCTGGACAAAGGAAGAAGAGGGAAAGTTAGAATCAAAGCATAATTAACAATTTTCTCATGCTGGGATTTTATATCTGCATTTAAATGAAAGAATCTAAAAAAAAAAAATAAATAAATAAATAAATAAATAAATAAATAAATTTACTGTTATTTTTAGTTAACTTGATCCATTTTCCTGATTTAAACTAAATGCTTTTGTAATATTAAACAGTATGCTCAAATTATACTCACCTAATAAACCAATACACAACTAAAAATCAAACCTAAAATGTACTTAATTTATAAATATATAATTATAAATCCTTAGTTTGAAATGTATTTAAACTTGGAATTACTTGTAATCTCAATTACATTTTCCTCAAATTGCATTTATTTATTTATTTAATGTATTTACTGACTTATTCATTGTTAATTTATTAATTAAATTATAAACACATATTTTACTAAGTGTTAAGTATTAATATCCATCACTTTAAACCAACCATTATAATTTTCAATTTATGACATCACCTGGAACTTTTTCTTTATCTTTAACTAAAGACTTACTTTTGATCATTTGACTTTAGTTATTTAACCAAATAGTTCTTTTATTAACTTAAACACTACTCAAATCAAATATTCTACTAAGAAAGGATGACGTCTCACTGATCAGACCATTCCATCTGCTGCACAGTTAGTGCATTGCACACGCTGACCTGCCTGTCAAACACGCGCTGACCTGTCTGTCAAACTCACGCCTACCCAGAGTATTTTATCCTTAACGTACATTACCCAATGATTAACATACCGTCTCTGCTCCTCTCTCATATACTGCACTCTAATGTCAGCTGGATGGTTCTGCTCGCGCTGTGCGCCCTGCTGCTCTGAGGTGATGTCCTCTGCCCATTACGCAGCTGATCCAACCCCACCTGATGGTGCACCGCCCTTTTAAGGCCCTGCCCCACGCAACTAGACAGCCCAGCAAAAGAAAATGTTTTTCTTTAAAAGAAAGAAAATAAGAAAGTAAATCTTTTTAATTCTTTTTTGGATGGTTTGGACTTCACAGTGTCTGATACTGTGTACTTGTCATGATAGCCTGGACTGTGGGAGGAGTCTCAGTGTGAAGGAGGAGCCGTCTGTCCGCTCTGTGCTGAATTCTACCAACACGAGGACCTGTGGCTGTGGAGTTGACAATCGTTTCAGATTCTCAGTGCTTCAGTAGGACTTGGATTTCATGTCTCCTACACCAGTAAGATCTTTCCAACACTTGTGACTCAGAAATCCACTCCTAAAACGGATTTATTTTCAACATCTTTTTTGGACTGAGGTAAAGTTGTGCACAACAAAAAGGGACTAAAGCTACAGCATATTTTTTTTTTTTTTTTTTTTTTTGGCCAGTTTTTATTTTATTTTTTTGTTTTGGGGAATAAATTGTGGTATTGTTAATGCAAAAACCTGTGAAAATTGTTAAAATAATAATTTTGGTATAACAACCTAAGCAGTTTGTGTCTGTGCATTATTCTCTGTGTGAAGTCTTTCATTTTCTACAGCCAAAGACTCATTTGTTTATTTTTTATTTTTTGTCTTTACCCCGAACCAGGACATCATTTAATGAAAGTGGTGATTCCAGACCTTTAGTTTAAATTTTCACAAAATTTGTTTAGAACCGGTTACACATACATGATAAAACATGTGAAAATTGTGGATATTTTTGAGACAAAACTCTCCCATAGAACGGATGGAGCTTTTTTAGCTTGTGTTGGTTCAAACTGTTTTATAAATCACCATCAAAAAGACACTATTTTAATAAATAGTTTCTTTGTTCAATACCTCTGTGAACTGCAATTCTTTAAATTAATGTGTGTTCATTTCTACAATTTCAGTAATGTTATGTTAATTCTGGACGTTTTGCATCTTTTCACAAAATAGTAAAATATTTTAGTCATAAGTATTTAGATTAAAAAGAATACTTGATGAGCCAACCCACCACTATCTATCTATCATTTATTTGTATCTTGTTTTTGTGCAAAGCCTTACTCTAATAATATTAATATGTATTTATTTATTTATTTATTTATTTATTATTTATTTATTTATTTTTAACCTGTCACTAAGATATTTAAATTGGCTTTTATTTACTTGTCTGCACTGAAAAAAATTTAACATTGGCTTAACCTACAATTTGTATAGTAATCATTTACATGTAAATATTGTAATTGGCTCAACAAAGAAAATGTTAATTGAGATAATTAACTTTTTCTTGTTGAACCAATTAATAAAACATTCATTAATACAATTGAAACATTTGTAATTGGGTTAATGTTCAAAAGTTCATTGAATCAATTTGAAATCATTAATTATGATTTCTGGGCCAATTTAAAATTCTACATTGGATTAATATACTTTTATGGTTTAATTAAATCTTTTTATACTAATCAATTATTTTATTTTGTCCTAATTTTCTAAATAATTTCAAAACACATTGGCATCATTTGACTTTTTATTCAAACAGTGGTCAGGATAACATTTTGTCGGGTTACAAATGCAAAAATAAATAAAAAATATTTATAGATTTGGAGTTTGAACAATGTTTAAAGGGACACACCACCATTTGGGCAAATATGCTCATTTCCCACCTCCCCTCGAGTTAAACTGTTGAGTTTTACCTTTCCCCTGTTCATCCAGCTGTTCTCTGAGTCTGGAGACCCCATTTGTGGCTTTAGTTTAGCATGAATCATTGAATCGGATTAGACCATTAGCAATTAGCATTAGGTGTTATCAGCCTAATCCGATTCAATGATTCATGCTAAGCTAAAGCCACAAATGGGGTCGCCAGACTCAGAGAACAGCTGGATGAACAGGGGAAAGGTAAAACTCAATAGTTTGGAAAATGAGCATATTTGCCCAAATGGTTGTGTCTCTTTAACTTGAATATTTTCAGCTTCTCCCTACAAAAACTGATCTTGTCAGTCTCTTTACCCAAGCAGTTACACAACATAGTTCCAGAAAAAGTGCTTGTAGGTAGTCATTCTTCTTGTTCATTTTCTTGTCATCCAGTCCCATAAGAACCTTCTGAACAAACTCAAATGTACGTCCACACGACTTTGGGTACTGCATGTTGAGGGCATAAATGAGCCCAAACAGCATGACGAATCCGTCGACCACCGAATGCAGATCAGCCATAACCTCTTCGCCTTCCAGAATGATTTTCACATCTGTGGGCGTTAGGATGACTGCCATGGTCTCTACTTCCACATTCGAATCTTGCAGTTCCTGCAAAATAGCAAATTAACACAAAATATAACACAATTAATACAATGATTTTATGGTCAATCATGAACTGCATCCAAAAGAATTTTAGAACACACTGCTCCTTTTTATGCGACTTAGAGACTATGGATGAGTGACCCTCAACACCTGTGAGGGCACCAACCGCTTTAAATACTGTGCAGATCTGCTTCGATCAGTTCTGTTTTATTTAACTTACAGAAATATTACGAGTGCATAGGGTAATTAATCGTATCATTTGAGTTTTCAGAACATTTCAGTCATTTATACAGTACTTTTCATCTTCTTTAGGGTACTTTGAACCTTTAAAACAGCAACATTAGATTAACAACAGCCTTTCATGTTTTTTTAATAAAGTTTAATTTGAGTTTAAGAAAAAAATCCATTGTTTTTTATGCACAACGCTGGGAGGAGCGCACATTGTTACATTCTTGATTCAGTTTTGTTAGAGCCTTGCAGGGGAGAAGTCTAAACTCCATAATATGAACATAAACGGAACACAGCAAAACTGTTTTATTGAAAAAGAAAAAAAGTCCACACAATCTGTGATTTGTATCATGATAAAAACAGCTTTTTGTGTTTTCAAGTAAAGATAAGTTTATGCATCATATTTTGTGAATTTATGCTCAACCTTTAGAAAGTTGCGTATGAATTTTTATTTCACATGTACGTCTTTGACAGCCATTTTACCCCATAGTATCCATTCAAATTTCTATTGTGCATCCCTCATTTTAAAGTATCCATTTATCCCCAATGTGCTTTACACTTGAGAAAGTATGCAAGATTTTTTTTTAGTAAAAAAAAATTAGAAGTCAATGCCAAGAGTAATTTAATTAAAATTGTATGATGTTTTTTTCAACCTATTCTGAAGAAATTTTTGGAGCCTTGAGTTTATGATTTTCAAACACTACCTAACGTTTAATTACGGCTACAGAAAAGTTCAAGAACTCTTAATTACAAACTGCCAATTGATGTGGAGCTTTTGATGTTAAACAAAGACAAGTTTTATTTACATTGTTTAGCCTGTTATACCTGATGTTCTTTGATGATTGCATCCACAGGGTCTCCCAGGAAAACCATCAGTAACTTCAGAAGACACTGCCTTCGTGTAGATGCGTTCAGTGAACCGTTTGATGAAGCCTGTTAAAAAAATAAAATTATGACTACTGAAATGTTTACGTTATGTTCTAAATATTTGCTCATTTTTTACTACTTTAATTTAAGTTATGCCTCTTTGACATTGAAAAAGATTGTGTTCATGTGACAACATTCTAATCAGCCAATAGTTTAAACCAGGGGTGCCCAATCCTGGTCCTCGAGGGCCACTATCCAGCATGTTTTAGATGTTTCCCTCTTCCAACACACCTGATTCAAATGATCAGAATTGTTATCAGGCTTCTGCAGAGCTTGATGATGAGTTGATGATTAAAAATTAATTTCTCAGCCTTATAAGGATTTTATGTACTCGTTTTGGGTTAATAGCATAAATTTCCATGTGCTGTAATGGGTGTAGTACATTGTTTCATTGATTATCCGTTTCAATAGATGTTTTTGAAAAAATTACTGTTACGACAATGAACCATGTGGCAGCAGGAGTAAGGGAAAATGAGGGCTTCGGTGGCAACATCGAAACCAATGAAACCATGTCGTCCATCTTTTTTTTTTTTTTTTACAGGCCTTGGTTTAAACCTGAGGTGGAGGGCAGGTAAAAATTCTATTGTGGTAACTATGGTAACCATCAAAATGCAGATTTCTTTTTCATGTGGCCCATCCACATGAAACAAAAACTGTCAGAAATTTCAAAGTCTTCTCTGTCAGCACATATAAGCTTAGATCCAATCAGCGTTTCATAAAGCAAGTTAATTTCAATTAATTAAAAAAAAAAAAACTTGTGAGCATGCTTCATCTTTACTCTGGTTACCTCATCATGATCATGTAGAATCCCTGCAGCATTGTCTCCAATAGCTCCTCCTTTCCTTCTTACAACTTCCATGAGTTTGGCAGGTGTTTATTCAACTGTGCAGCAAATGTAGTCTCCAATGGACGTGTAGTGATCCTTAAAAACTCTGCAGTGATCTAAAAAACACAAAAATCAAAGCTTATAAACACCAAGACAGATTACTTTTGATTTGTATGTTACAGGCAATGTAAATGTACTTTGCAAGCATCGTTTACTTTGTAATGGGCTTCACACACGGGGAGCGACAAACGTCAACGTCAGGCGAAACTTGTTGCCACCCAGGTGAAACCAAACACGGGATGCTATAAATCGCCACGCGATTTTCACCTTATCGCGCAAGTTCAATAGAAAATGATGGAGCGACGTCGCCCCCCATGTGTCGAGCCCATAATACATAGTCTAAGATTGACAACATACCTCCTCTTGTTGAAAAAGTGCTGGCCACCTTTCCCTGACACATTGTCACTTTAAAATTAGGTCCTTTATAAATCTTACGTTTCAAATAAAATAAACTTAAACACTCACAAATCTTTTGATACAGACTTATACATTAGGTGTACTTACCCAGAAGGAGTTTACCAGCCAGTAGCAGCACAACAGAGAGTTGGCCTTTGAGTCACCACCCTATTGCTGTGGTGTGGGATACTCCCTGTGCAGACAGAAAAGGAAAAATATTAACTATTGTTGAATAAGTCACAGTTAAGAGCAATAAAGTGACTGGAAATCCAGAGCAAATGTTATGTAGTTTAACATATTGAAGATTTAATCGTTTTTAAAGCTGGGCTTACCCTGAGCAAATTCTGGGGTGATTTTGAACGTGCCAAATTATCAACTCACTTTGGGATTGAATCCCATACAAAGAGTGGGGGCCAGGGAGCCCCAGGCCACCCCCCCACGGCCGAGCAACCCCCCAGACGCCCCCAAGATCCCAGGCTGAGAGGCAGCCACCGCCCCCCACACACACAACCGAGGAGGCTCCAAGCAGCCGAGCACCCAGCGTATCCCGCCACCGACCCCAACCCCCAACCCTAAGGCCCCGCGCCAGCATCCCGCCCACCCACCCACACCCAAGCACCCAACCCAGAGAGCCCCCCGCCCGAGACCCCAGCAGCGGAGCCAAGGCCCACGCCCTGCTGACGGCCAGAGCCGCGCCGAACGGGCAGCCAGCGGGCTCTCGCCAGCGGGCCTAGAGCCAGCAGGGACCAGACCCCAGGTCAGAACGGAAGCAGCACCTAGAGCAGCGCCCCCAGGGACAGCGACCACGCGGTTAATTCTAAGACCTCAGTTAAGCCGTGCAAATGCGCCACATAAAACACAGACATCGGGGGTTTATTATTATAGGTAAAACATATTGGTCAAACTACTCGCACGATAATGGAGCTTTACTTACCTTTTACCGCTGGGGTGGCACAGTCCAGAGTCACCGTCTCGGTCTAGGTCAGTTGGTTGCGGTTACAATGCAAGAAACTTCCAGAGCACATGTCGTGATATTTCTGCTGCTTTAATTGAGCAGAGTCAAGTGCGGTTGTTTTCAGTGCTGCCCCCTATTGGAGGTTCTAACATGACACGACGCATGCGCAAGGAGCCCTCAATAAACAAATGTTCATTAGGTCAATTTAACTATTGTAAAAAACTGTTGATTTATATTACACAATTACACCAATCAAATTTTTTTAATTATCTCACATGACTCTATCTGTATTGTTTAAATTGTACAGGACAATTTAATTTATTTACTGAAGCCAATTGCAAAAAACATATTGAATGAACAACAGCAATGTTTCACTTTTTTCAGTGAGTGTTGGACTGAAGAACCCAGAGATCAGGCTGCACAGGATTCCAACATAAACCTGTTGTCAGCTGGAAAATGGACACCAACAGTTCAGGAAGTTGTTGATCTTTGAAGGTGTGGTCTGAAAGAAAAGATCAATACAATGATCAGTTGGAAAGGAAGCAGGAAGAAGTTTCCCTTTGTTCACTTGTATATGAAGAATGATTCACATTATGATTATTATTATAGACTAATGACAGATTCTATATCAGAGCTGTCAAACTAGTTTTAGTTGATGGTTCAAATACGGACCAGTTTGAGGTGCAAAGGGCTTCAGATTATAGGAAAACCAGCCCTAGATTATGAGTGACTTTGTTTTAATTTTCCAAAATGTTGTAGAATAATTTAGGAAAAATTGTATAACTTTAAAAAATTGAGAGTTCCTGCAACAATTTGAGTTTAAAAATAACTCCCATCATGTGATGTCAGCATAGGAAAACTGTGTGCTCTGTAAATATTGTGGAGTTATTTTAAAATTAGTTTTTTAGAGGAGTTGTGATATCTACAGCTGAATTAGTTTATAATTTACATAATAATTCATGTTTTCTGTCATTTTTACTTTCTCCCGCAGGTTGAATTAGATGCTCTAAAGGGCCGGATTTGGCCCCCAGGCCTTGAGTTTGACACACATTCTATATAAGTCTATGATGTCCATGTGTTTGTATACAGTTCATAATAATCATTAGTCTATAAAACTATAGACATTCTAATAGATGTAATAATCAGATCTTCTAGATGAATATACATGCTGTGTTAATACAGACCATCTTCATCATGTACCTTTGAATCTGTTTCTTTTCTCTGTGTTTATAAAGGATTCATATTTGTAATGAGTTTTAAATGAGTATCTAATACATCACATAATAGTATTTTCTTGATTTTAGATGTGATGTGTTTTATATAAAGTATGTTTTTCTACAGTTGAAGTGAATGTGATGAAATGGTTCCTGACAGGGAAACCCTGCCTAAAGCCTGTGAATGGATCATGCAGTGTGCTGAATGAATATCAGGGGAAGGGGAGCCCAAAGTGTCCAAACACTCCCATTTTATCACCATTAAAATAAATAGTTCACATTGTTAAAAATACATCATGAAATGTCAACTTATTGCTTTGAAATGAACTTTTCATGAATTAATATAGAATATATAGTAAAATAAGTTAAATATGTCTTCAATAAATCATTCCAAAGTGGTTTATTTGTAATAAATAATCAAACAGTGAAAGTGTTCCATGTATTAGAGTGTTAATATAAGCAGGTCTAACTACAGACCAGTATCATTGCTTCATCAGCTTTCAAACATTAGAGAAAAAGGCTTTGTTCATAGACTTGATAATCCATCCATTTTCTGACCCACTTCTTCCTTTTTCAGGGTCACGGGGAGACTTGATAAGTTGATTAAAAACACAAGTTGTTGAGCTATCACCAGTTTGGCTTCAGAATGTATCATAGTATGTGATTAAAAAGCTGTAAATGTGTGGTATCAGAGGAACAGCCCTCTTATTAAAAGTGATCAGAATGAGTTTGCTGCGTGGCAGCAGCCTGAACTTGTTGCTAGTTCAGCATGGACATCACAAGCTGAGCTGCAGGAGAAGAAAAGCTACCAAGACCTCCTGAAAACAGCAGTAGGTAGTGATCCAGCATTCTGTCCATCATCCATCAATAAACACACACATTTCATACAATGCAATGCTACAACAAATTTACAAATGTGCATAATTATCTAAAAAAATAAACAGAAAAACACTTTTACAAATGTTGAAACAGATTTACAAAGGTGATGCATATATTATATAAATGTTATGTAATGTAAATAAAACAATATTTAACAGAAATAAGTTTAATTGTAGTTTTAATCATATTCAATATTTTTTAAACTTGCTTTTATCTTTCCTATGACGTCTATCAAGTATGCAAAATATAAAAGATGGAAGAAATGATAATAATTACTGCTATTGTTCATTGTACTTTTTATTTGAAAAAATAAATGTGAAAAATCACAATAGATTTTGTTGTTTTTGTTAATTTGATTTCTATTTAAAACATTTATAAGAATAACTGTAGATTGTTAATCACACTTTTTATTTGAAAGATGAAATATTAAAGATCATAAAATATTTGTTCTTTGTGTTTATTTGATTCCTATTAAAGACACTTTGCTAAAAATGACTGTATATTGTAAATATAGGCTTCAAAGTTTCTTCTTGTTGGGTTTTTTCTTTCTTACTATGGACTTTATATTTTGTTAATCGCACTAACATGACTTTGTTGTTAATGTTTTTATTTACATTTCTAATTAGTGATGAGCCTTGGATTTATTTATTTTTAATAAAAAGTTGTAGGTTGGTTAAAAAGATATAAAAACAGTGAAGCTACGCTGTGTAAAAACAATAATAATCTGATATAAAATGTCTCACTGGTACAGACTAACTGCTTGTTACTGCTGTTTTGGCCTTATTGTGTTTATTAATATTTCAGTGACTTGTAGTTCCTAGACTGCTGCTCTATCATCTGCTGACAGTGTAGATGGATTAAACAATACTGTGTGCTAGGGCTGGACGCTCTCCCTACACTTCATCTCAGGATTCACTATCTCTACAGTACTTTTTAAAGTTGACTCTTTGTTAATGTTGTTCATTGTCTGTTCTTACTTTTACCTGACCATACATCAAATATGAGTTTATTCTGTTATTAATACTGAGGACAATGTTTGCCTCTAATAGCTCTTTATAATTATTGTGGTGTGTGTCTGGTCCACTTTAAGTGTTGGTCCTGGTCAACTTTTTGATCTTTGTCTTTAGTTTAATGTTTGCAGGTGTTGTGAGATCACCTTGGTGGGCTTAGTGGTGGAGACCCCATGTACCAGCAGCTACGAAATATCACCTTAATAAAATACTTATAGATACTAAAATATTAATATAATTTATATTTACTTTAAATACATTTATATATTTACATGTGACACTGAGTGTTTTCAGACATGATTAAAGAGACTTGATTAAAATATTTTGCCCCCCATTTATTTAAAAGTTGGATTCATCTGAATTCATAAAAACAGCTAAGGACTTTAAAACATGTTAAAAGTACTGTATTATTATTATTATTATTATTATTATTATTATTATTATTCTCTGAGTAACTTAATTATTTTCTAGCAGGTCTGGGTATATTTTACATAGTAGCAGTACCTGGCCAGTAGGTGGAGCTGTGGGCATTTGGTGTCAATAGCGGACGTCAGTCACCAATAGAGTAAGACGTCAACAGTGCTAGTTACACGGAGCAACACAGACTTAAAAACTGCTTTGTTTTCTCACTATTTCCACAGGTAAGATGCTCAGAAACCATAACCAGAAGAGATATAACATGTATAAGCCTTAGACTGGGACTGAAATACAGTGATTTGGATGAATGGAGACGAGAGAGACGTTGTAATGAGTGCTAACTGAGTACGACAACGTGGCGCTAAAAAGGTTAAAAACGAGCTTTAAAACTGTTTTATAAAAATGAGAAACAATCAACTGTAGATAGTAGCACTAACAGGAATGAGAGTTCTGGTTAACTAGTGAGTTGAGAGGAGTTAAAACTTGGTTTGTGTGGATGAATGAGCAGAGGCTAATGCCACAGATGCTAACTGTGCTAACAATAGTAAAGCCTGCACGCATTGCAGCGTTACAGTACACCGTTTCCGGTTGGGTTTTCAGAATAAGAGCGGAGCAATATATCAGACATGTAACCTTGTCCTATATAAAAATGATTGTTTATATGGAAGATACAATTTCAGTATTATATTTTATTGTCATTGTGGAGTAACATAGAGCTAGACAGAGACAATAATAAATACTGGTGAGTTAAAAACAGTTCTAAGTTAAGTTAAAAAGGTAAAATTGTTCATGAGAGAATAAATATAGATTGAAAAAGCAGTTAAATGAGTATACATACTGTTAAGAAGTTAATTGAGTATAACTACTGTTGGTGAACAATGTTGGTTATAGGATGTACTATTACATAGTCACATGATTGTAATTTGAATGTTTTTGACTTGATCACCTTGTAATATGTGTTCTGAAATACGTCAGTCACCAATAGAGTGAGACGTCAACAGTGCTTGTTATACGGAGCAACACAGACTTAAAAACTGATATGTTTGGTCACTATTTCCACAGGAATAAAAATGAATGTGTAACACCAAGGATCGACCACAGTATCATTTTTATAAGTGTAATAAACACACTCAGTCAGGTTAATTTAAAATGTTTTATTCTTTATTTTTCTCAGACTCAACAGCTTCTCTGATTAGATCCAACCAGACACTTCACTTAAATCTATATCTGCAGGAAAACACAACAGACAGACGTTAAAATGGACAGTACTGGGAATTAATGTTTATAATGTAAATAAAGTAGGTTTATTTCTGCCCTAAATGTAAAGTTTTTTACACTATTAATAATAATAAAAGACTGATTAGGTTGATATTTGTTTTAAAAAAATAAAATAATATCCACATTAATATATATACAGAAACTGATCAAAACACAATCACAATTAAAAACCAAACAGAAAATAAACAAAAACCAAAATAAATCAGAGAAAACTAGCGACGTAACGATTAATCGTAAGGCAGTTAAAAATCGATTTATAGGTATGACGGTTGATATCGATTTTCTGAAAATTGAATCGCAGTACTTTTTTTAACCAGCAGAGGGCGCTATCCACAAGTGTAGGCAGCGGGCGGAGTCTGCTAATACTTTCTTTCTGGCCGCCTTCTACTCTTAAATATGTTAATAAATGATTCATTACCCCTTAAGCACCGAAAGAATCAGAATCAGAATCAGAATCATCTTTATTCGCCAAGTGTATGTTGTACACACGAGGATTTTGACTCGGTCAACTGTGCTCTCTCCAATAGTGAAAACATTCAATAATAAACAATAGTGTTGTGTTCAAGACCACACTATCCGAGACCAAGACTTGCCCGAGACCAGAATGCACCGAGACCAAGACAAGACCAAGACTTTCGGGAGCCGAGACCGAGTCAAGACCAAGACCGAGACAAGCCGAGACCAAGACCAAGACCATAAACATTTTTTTTTCAATTTAAAAAAATATATAAATAAATAAAATTATGGCAAGGTTCAACAGTTAAATAACATCTCTCTTTAATTTTAGTTTATTTTAAATACATTTGACGGACAAAAAAGGTGCCTGCAAAAAATTAACTAAAATATTAAAACTACTACTGCTACTGATAAATTCACAATTATTCTACATATTTGAAAACAAGATTTTTATGTCAGCTGAATGTACAGCAAGTGTTTAAAAGCATTTCTGCCAAGAAATAATGATTCTTGATTCTGATTCTTTGAGTTGTTCAGGTTTAACAGGTCACAGATTTCACAAGATAATTTTTTAGTTTGAAAAAGCCTTTAAACAGGCCATTTTTATTAATTCACTTAGTTGATATAGTTTAATTTGGTTACTGTAATGTAACTAGGATATTAAATTAACAAAGGTTTCCAACTGTAACTGTAAAAGTGAAACTTTCTGAAATAAAACTACAAACAAGTTGTCATCAGTCTAAAAGTACAGTAGAAACATACAGTAGAAACAGATACTATAAATAATAATTATATTGTGAACCTGTTTATATTGTGGGGAACATATTATATACATAAATGTAATTGGAGTCTAAAGACACAAAAAAAACACCACTTTAAAAAGAAAATAGACTAATATAAGACCTCTTTACAGTTATTTAACTCATTCTATGCTCGTGCAACTCTGCGGCGATGACGCGCTGGTGACGACATAAACCAAGATGGCGGCGGCCCGGACTACAGCCGATATTATGTAATAAAGCCTTAAAAGACATGGATATAATGAAAAGAGTGGATGGACAGATGCATAAACATGCAGACTTTCACACGGACACACACGGACTTATTAAACACACACGGACTTATTAAACACACACGGACTTCAGTACACACGGTAAACGGAACAGGCTTCACCGCTCGGCTGGCACTAGGACCCAGAAGCAGAGTAAGTGCGTCCCCTATCCAGCCTTCACAGGCTGTAATATCATCAGTTTATCATTTTACCAGTTGTTAGAGCTACTGTCTTTACCAGGGAGATAATATTTATTACTGGTGATTGTATTCTGGAGTTTTACTGGGATTTTTACCGGTGATTAGTTCATTTCTCCCTTGCGCTCCGCGGTCCAAATTGACACCATAGCCACACACGTTTGAGTGTGTCACACACGTCACTCAGTCACATTAAGGGAGGTTGTGGTCATTATACGGGGTGGATTAAATAATGAATAAAGGATTATTTTATCCCGTTCTTCTCCGTGTTATTATCACATTATAAAAAAGTTTAAAAATAGCAGGAATTAGTGCTGGTCTCGAACGGTCTTGAGAGAAAATCCCGAGTCCGAGACAAGACCGAGTCAAAATGCTTCAGAGTCCGAGGCAAGACCAAGACCTTTAAAATTTGGTCTCGAGACCAAGACCGGTCTTGACCACCACAACACTAATAAACAATCAACTAGAAAAGATGATAAGTATAAACATAAGTATAAATATAAACAGTAGTTAGACTAGAATGTGCAAACTCGATAAATAACAAGATAATAATAATAATAATAATAATAATAATAGTATAAAAATAAAAATAAAAAAAATAAAAATAAAAAAATAAAATAAAAAGAAGGAAAATAATAGAAAAGAAAGATAATAATAAAATATAATAATAATAAAAGGAAAATAGTGCAGTAGAGCATTGATAAGTAGTGCAGGAGAACATTTCAATTAAAGGTATGTACATGAACATTCTCAGTGACAGATTGATCCAGGGTTGTTATGTTTGGTTCCAGGGTTTTTTCACAGAACCAGGTCTGACACTCTATGACTGTTTAGAGTTGATCAGAGTGACAGCCTGGGGGAAGAAACTGTTTTTATGGCGGGTTGTTTTGGCGTACAGTGATCTGTAGCGTCTGCCAGAGGGGAGGAGTTTAAACAGATTGTGTGCAGGGTGTGAGGGGTCTGCAGTGATGCTACCTGCCCGTTTTCTGACCCTGGACAGGTATAAGTCTTGGATGGAGGGCAGATCAACACCAATGATCTTTTCTGCAGTCATGATTATCCTTTGTAGTCTGTGTCTGTCTAGTTTGGTTGTAGATCCAAACCAGACAGTGATTTATTTATTTATTTATTTATTCAGTTTATTTCCGACATGGTTACATTCACTTTTTTTTTTTTTTTTTTTTTTTTACATTTTTTGTACATGCCGAAAAAGGAGACGAGAGAAGCAGTTTGCTTATCCGGGTCCCGTCCCCTGTTTTACCATCGCAGATTTACATGGGTTTACATGTCTCTCTGGTCAAAACATTCTTGATTTCTTCTGAACGTCCTTTTTTGTGTATTCTCATCTGTAGTCAGTGTTGTCCTCTATCTTTGTTTGTGTTGGCCTTGTTCCCTGCCAGACGTTGTTAGCATTCCTCCAGTTCAAGAATAGTTCCTCTTTCGAAGGTGTTTGGAAGGTTCTTCCCTTTTCATCCACAATGTCACCTTGTTTTGTCTCTACATCAAGGGTAATCCAGCTGTTGTTAGTTCTATTGGCAGTGTTGTATTTTCCACTGTCTGATGATGGGATCAGATCCAACTTGTATAAACACATCACCACATCCCAGTTCACAAGCAAAGTAGTATTTTATTGTAATATATCTTAGTTCATAAGCGTGTTTCTAACTGCTGTTGTTAGTTTTATTGATGGAGGTGCACAGAACAGACTGAATGATGGAGGTGTAGAACATGATCAGCAGCTCCTGGGGCAGGTTGAACTTCCTCAGCTGACGCAGGAAGTACATCCTCTGCTGTGCCTTTTTCCTGGTTGAGTCTATGTGGGAGGTCCACTTCAGGTCCTGTGAGATTGTGGATCCCAAGAACCTGAAGGAGTCCACGGTAGCCAATTCCCTATTTAAAATGGTAAGGAGGGGGAGTGGGGGGGGATTTCTTCTGAAGTCCACTGTCATCTCCACGGTCTTGAACGGGTTCAGTTCCAGATGGTTCTGACTGCACCAAAGAGCCAGCTGTTCCACCTCCCGTCTGAAGGCAGACTCGTCCCCGTCCCGGATGAGACCGATGACGGTGGTGTCATCTGCAAACTTCAGGAGTTTCACAGAGGGGTCCCCTGAGGTGCAGTCATTGGTGTAGAGGGAGAATAGCAGTGGGGAAAGAACACACCCCATGGGGGGCGCCAGTGCTGAGTGACCGGGTGCAAGATGTGATGCTTCCCAGCCTTACTTGCTGCTTCCTGTCAGTCAGGAAGTTGGTGATCCACTGACAGGTGGAGGCCGGCACTGTGAGCTGGGTGAGTTTCTGGTGAAGGATGACCGGGAAGATGGTGTTGAACGCAGAGCTGAAATCCACAAACAGGATCCTAGCGTAGGTCCCTGGGGAGTCGAGGTGGTGCAGGATGTAGTTCAGTCCAATGTTGACTGCATCCTCGACAGACCTGTTTGCCCGATAGGCAAACTGCAGGGGGTCCAGCAGGGGTCTTGTGATGTCCTTCAGGTGGCTCAATACCAGCCTCTCAAAGGACTAATAAGAATATCTGTAATATTACTTGATTATCTGTAAAAGTCACGTTTTTCTATGAGCTCTGTCTGCTAGCATAGCTTCTCTTCTTCACTGCAAGATATCTGCATGCCAACCGACCACTGGGTTACCAGCGCCCTCTGCTGGTCCAAACAAATATGACGTAAATCAGTGTAATCAGGTTTTTTTTTTTTTTTTTAAAGTCCAATTGTTAAGGCACAAAATACATTTTCAGTTGCACTTTTAAAAGAAAAATAACTATTATGCAGTTTTACATTGTTTATTATAGAACCAGAATTTAAATTAATAGGCTTCATTTTCATTTGTATTATTCCTTTATTTATTTCATTCAAGATTTATTTTTAGTTAAATTGCATTGTTTTGAATAGTTTATCAAGGAATTATTTTGACAATGAAAAATAAAAGGAAAATAGTATAGTATTTTCTAGTTTTTTTCCCAAAAAAAAAAAATTTGTCTACAGTCCCATTTTGTAAAATAAATCGTGAGAGAATCATATCGTGAACCCAGTATCGTGACTCGAATTGTATCGGGAGTTGAGTGAATCGTTACATCCCTAGAGAAAACTCAAGACACACATTTCCATAATTTGACATGTTGGCAGCAGGTTTAGAACACATAAAACTAATATTTATGAATATTTTCAACTCATTAAAAATGTGACAAACATGACTTTGTTTTTAAATATCTGCATTTATGAATATAAAAAATACAATAATTAAAATATAGTTGTAATAAATCTTACCCTTAAATTTTAAACCAAACTTAATGTAATCAAACTCAAGTATTGGAAAATAAAAAAAATCAATTATGTTATAATTTGTTGGATTTGCAAAGCAGAATTATTAAAAAAATAAAATAATTTATTAATAAGATACAATAGATTCTACATAAAAGAAAGAGCCGGGGGAAGAAAGAACACATTACAAAAACAGAATAATACAAAGATTAATACCATTATATATTTTATTCAAGTTAAGGGATGTTATGGAATTTTTACCAGATTATATATTTTTCACAGACACATTAAGTTGTTGGTTTTTCACTGATTTGATCAAAGTTGAAAAATATCTTGGTTCTAAACATGAAGCAAAGGGAAAACTTAGATTATTTGTTCCTTTTTTCTCTTTTATTTTCTTAAATAGTTTTAAAAAGGGAAACAGAATAGGTTGATAACCTTAGACAAACACTAAATAATACTCAGTATTATTACCACTGGTAGTGATGAAATCAACTTTCTAAGTCATTTTTACAATTTAAACAAAAGTGTTTTTTAAACTTTTCTAAATCTTTGTTAAAGTCATTCACAATGTGACTGGTACCAGTTACGTGTTCATGTGGAGTGTCACATGAACACGTAACTGGTCGACCTACCAGATTCTAATCACATCATTGTATTTAGTAAGTGGTTGACAAGTGGGTATTTTAGATTTATTGTACATCTATATTAAAATATAAGGAATACTGGAGCTTAGTTGGGAGGGTGGGACGGATCGTAGTGGGCACCAGAAAATTTCCCTTATTTTCAAATCCAAAAGTTGACAGATATGATCTAAGAGAACCAGAACTGAGATCAACCTTCTGTCTGAGGTTAAGAGAAGATCATTGGTTACTTTTACTAAGACAGTCTCTGTGCTGTGATTGGCTCTAAAGCCAGACTGAAAGCTCTGTATAAATTGTTCCTAAGTAGGTGATCACATAGTTGACCTGTGATGACTTTTTCAAACATTTTGGAAACTAAAGGGAGATTAGATATTGGTCTATGATTGGACAAGTCATTTTTATGGAGAGGTTTGATTACAGTGGTTTTAAAGGTCTGTGGTACATAACCTGTTACTATAGATGTGTTAATACAGTTCATCATATTATTAACCATTTATTAGTAGTTTTAACCCACAACATGAATGGTTTTATCACTTATCAAGTCAGCCTGCTTTGATAACGGACAGCAATCAGTTTCTCTTTATTACAACAGCACACACGTTTTTTTATCGTCACGTGTCATCACCATTGCGAAGAAACTCACTCTGCCATTTTTCTCCATTGTAGTGATTGGTCAGACTTTGCTAGCTCCACCCCTTTCATGTGAACACGCATGTACCCAGGCTGAAAACACTTTGCTTCAATTAGCGTGTTGTTATCGACCTTCGTAGGACAGCTTCTCTCTGACAGGGAATGTTTGGTTAGTTGACGCCCGTTAATGGAGATTAATCCAGGATACAATTATCTAGATTCATAGCATAGGGCATTTATGTCCTAAAATTATATCTAATTCATTCATTTAATTTACTACAGCAAAATAGTATATTCTATGATTCCACATTGTTGCATGAAATGGCATTATTAAAACTGAACCTTGCGATTAACGCTGTGTTGCTATGTTTATCCAGTAACGTTAGCATATCTTCATCTATTATCTGCTAATCATGCCTTAATCTACTAGTTTAGTGGGGGATAATCCACTAACATGCTTTAATGCACACATGCAAACGTAAAAAAGTGCATCACAAACTGTCTAATCCGCTCTCGGGTGTTTTTGGAACAAAGAGGAAAAGTTTTATAGATATTTATCATAGACTAGCAGTGAATATTTGTTTGACTGAAATACCGTAAATTCTGTAATATGTCACCTTTTTCATTTAAAAATATTGGTCTGTGACTTATCAGAGCTGAAAGTAATGGATTACAAGTACTCACATTACTGTAATTGAGTTGCTTTGATGGGTTCTCGTACTTTAGTATATTTCTAAATCACTAATTTTATTTGTACAAGTACGTTTTAAAACATTTCTACACCAACCGCTACTGAGTGAATTATTTTCTGTTTTAAAATGATCAACAGACATTGTGAAACTACAAAAAATGAAATGACCAGACAACAACAAATGCATCAGATCATAGCCGACCAATCAGATTAAACGTAATGCATCACATCATAGCCGACAAATCAGATTAAACGTAATGCATCACATCATAGCCGACCAATCAGATTAAATGTAATGCATTAGATTATAGCCCACCAATCAGATTAAACGTAATGCATTAGATCATAGCCGACCAATCAGATTAAACGTCATGCATTAGATCATAGCTGACCAATCAGATTAAATGTAATGCATTAGATCATAGCCCACCAATCAGATTAAACGTAATGCATCACATCATAGCCGACCAATCAGATTAAACGTAATGCATTAGATCATAGCCCACCAATCAGATTAAACGTAATGCATTAGATCATAGCCGACAAATCAGATTAAACGTAATGCATCACATCATAGCCGACCAATCAGATTAAACATAATGCATTAGATCATAGCCCACCAATCAGATTAAACGTCATGCATTAGATCATAGCCGACCAATCAGATTAAATGTAATGCATTAGATCATAGCCCACCAATCAGATTAAACGTAATGCATTAGATCATAGCCCACCAATCAGATTAAACGTAATGCATCACATCATAGCCGACCAATCAGATTAAACGTAATGCATTAGATCATAGCCCACCAATCAGATTAAACGTCATGCATTAGATCATAACCAATCAATCAGATTAAATGTAATGCATTAGATCATAGCCCACCAATCAGATTAAATGTAATGCATTAGATCATAGCCCACCAATCAGATTAAATGTAATGCATTAGATCATAGCCCATCAATCAGATTAAACGTGATGCATTTAATTATCACCCACCAATCAGATTAAATGTAATGCATTAGATCATAGCCAACTAATCAGATTAGCGCCAAAACAGCATTGAACGCCAGTTATTTTCTCAGTTTTAGAGTTTATAAATGTATCTATACTTGGAGCCTGATACATTTTTTTATTTTTTTTTATTGTGAATTGAATTAATTTGTTATTTTTTATTTTTTTTAAATTTACATTTTGACAAACCTTTTATTTAATACAGATGCCTTTGTGGAAAATAAATTAGATTTCAATTGTGAAAGACATAATTTTTTCCTTTTTATGGTTTCTACATGAGATGTTTACTGTATGTAAGAGAACCAACAATAACTGTGGGGGTGAAAGTAACTAGTAACTTTAACTTTGAATACTATTTAATTGATCTAATTTTTACTTGTACTTGAGTATTTTATGTATGACTTACTTGTACTTGTACTTGAGGATATATCAGTACTTTTTACACTTCTGTGACTTATACAATGAAGCGACTTATATGTAAGTTTTTGGCCAACAGCGCCTCCTGGTGAATAAAATGTTCATTAGTTTTCTATTGTTGTATAAGACGCTCTCTCATTGGTAGTAATTATGCCTGATGTAACAGTCTATACATACAGTATATCCACTATGAGGAGTAAAATGTGTGTTTGCATTATTTAATTTAATATATTTGTTCTTCCTATGATAATATGACATACATTTAATCACAAAAGGCAACTTCGAACAGCTCAATG